>NC_092334.1:325792500-326000000 GCF_046630445.1 Rutidosis leptorrhynchoides
GATAGTTAAATTGCGATAAATAAAATGTAATCAGTTAGCTAGGAACAGTTAGCGTAGATTCTTAACAAAATTTCTCATAGTTAATTTGTTTGTTTCTAACAAATTTTATTTTGTCCAATGTTTTCTTCATTATGCCACTTGTTGGATTCTGGTAAATCAAAATCCAAATATGAAATTGGATAAAAATGGTTATTCTGCGGTGAACAGATTCGTATGTCTGTGGATGTAAGTAGGATAGTAAATGACTTTTGAATCAGATTCGAAGAATGTACAGTGTAACTTATTAATGTGAAATCTAAATATTCCTCCGGTATTACCTACCCGTTAAAATATTTTCACAATTAACAGTTTGTACAAAAGAATTTTTAATTACAACCTTTATAAAAACATATATATTTTCTTCAGATGTAATCATGGATTTAATGAGTCAATATGATATTAGACTCATTTGATTTAAGGTTGAAACTAGAATGAATAATCTCTAAAACTTTAGAGATTTCATGATTGCCATGAAGAACGAAGGTAATTGATATAAAACGATTCGTAGATCTATGATTATGCTCGCGATACAAAATGAGATGTTGAGGCGTGTGGTGTTAAAACTTAGGTTGTTGGTGGTACTGGTGTTGCCGGTGCTGTTGCTGGAACTGGTAGGTTTTGCACATGTTTTTCCAAATTGATTACTCGAGCGCGAAGTTCGTTGACTTATTCTATTATTCTGGGATGATTTTCGGTCAAAACGAGCGGATGAATAAGGTTTAGAATTTTAGATAGAATATAATTGTGGCGAGATATTTGGGAAATGAGGGTGAAAATAGTGTTTCGGACTGGTTCACCAGTAAGTGCTTCAAGTTCTTCGCCAAGAGGGAATGTCGGTGGATGGAAAGGATCGCTTTCTTCTTATCTCCATTAGTTTAGTCGACTACGAACCCATCAGATGAATTGGGGATGGATGATTGGTTGATTCATTCTGGTGACGCTGCTTTCGGAGCTTAGGTTAACATCCATGTCGGAATCTGAGGGACTTGAACTAGTGGCGAGTTCCATTTCGTACGATTGAATAAAGATTTTTCGATATGAAATGATTTCCGGCTATCGAGTGGTATTCTACTTATATATAATATCTATATATATAGAACAAAAGATTTCATAGATTACGGAGAAATTCACGGAATATATCAGGCAAAGTTTACAGTAACAGATACGCTAAGATATAAATTTTGTCTATACACTATTCATGCAATCAATGCAGTAAGATGTGTCTAGACTAAGAATGATAAGCAGGTAATTTCCTACGGATGATAAGCAGATGATTTCTGACTAGAAATGATAAGCAAAACTTTTGACATGCAGACACGGTCGAAGTCCAGAATCACTAATGCAACCTAACGACTATCAGTTAGACACACAAATGCAGACCTGGTTCGCTAAGACCACCGCTCTAATACCACCTGTAGTGACCCGTCCTAATCCATAAGGACGAATACATTACATTTGGTTACATCGTGAGGTACTTAACCTCTATATGATACATTTTACAAACATTGCATTCGTTTTTGAAAAGATAATCTTTCATTACATCGAAAGTTGACGGCATGCATACCATTTCGTAATATATCCAACTATAATTGACTTAATAATAATCTTGATGAACTCAATGACTCGAATGCAACATCTTTTGAAATATGTCATGAATGACTCCAAGTAATATCTCTAATATGAGCAAATGCATAGCGAAAGATTTCTTTCATACCTGAGAATAAACATGCTTTCAAGTATCAACCAAAAGGTTGGTGAGTTCATTAGTTTATCATAATCATTCATTTTCATCATTTTAATAGACCACAAGATTTCATATATTGTCACGCGTAACTCGCGAATTAAAATTCATTCATATGGATTGAACACCTGGTAACCGACCTTAACAGGATGCATATAGAATATCCTCATCATTCCGGGACTCACATCGGACATGATAAATCGAAGTACTAAAGCAGTTCAAATTCTCTGACTAGGCTTGTCAAGGCCCATAGAGCTATCTTTAGGATTCGCATCAATTGGTGGCAATTATAATAAACACCAATTCTTAGGCTACCAAGTTCAACAACGGGCATATTCGATTCGATAATCCAACCATAGAATGTAGTTTCGATTACTTGTGTCTATTTCGTAAAGCATTTATAAAATCAGTGCATGTATTCTCAGTCCCAAAAAATATATATTGCAAAAACTTTTAAAAAGGGAGCAAATGAAACTCACGATACTGTATTTTGTAGTAAAAATACATATGACGACATTGAACAATGCAAGGTTGGTCTTGGATTCACGAACCTATATCATTTATATATATTAACACATATAATTGTAATCGAACAAAAATATTATATTTTTAGTTATATGTATATATATTTATTTTGTAAACTAATTAATATTTATACATATAGTTGTATCAATTTATATATTTTTGTAATTGGTATTATATCAAAAATCAATAAATTGTTATATGTGATATTAATATAGTTATGCAATATGTATTAAGTATAGTTTTATATATAATTAATATTTATTCGTATAATTTTAATAATAGGAATAATATTAATAATAATGATACTTATAATAATAATAATAATAATAATAATAATAATAATAATAATAGTAATAATAATAATAGTAATAATAGTAATAATAATAATAATAATAATAATAATAATAATAATAATAATAATAATAATAATAATAATAATAATAATAATAATAATAATACTAATAATAATAATAATACTAATACTAATAATAATCTTAATTATTGATATTAAAAAAATAGTAATGATAAAATATATAAAAAATTTAATAATGATAGTAATAATAATAATAATAATAATAATAATACTAATAATAATAATAATAATAATAATAATAATAATAATAATAATAATAATAATAATAATAATAATAATAATAATAATAACTAATATACTAATAATCTTATTACTAATAATAATGATAATAATATTACTAATAATGATGTTCATAATAATAATGATAATAATAATGATACTTTTACTAATAATGATATCTTTATTAATTAATGATAACAATACTAATATCGATAATGTTAATAATAATAATAGTTGTAATAATAAAAATAATAGGAAAAGGAGACTACCTTTAAGCTTTTCCTAAAAAAAATGTCTTACACAAGGCTCAAACTTGAGACCTCTTGCTAGACTGCTAACATCCCAAACCACTCATCCATTTCTGTCTTTCTGATATAATACGAAACCCGTTTAATTTAACCTCTTATTTTCTTCCCAACAGGAATAACATAAGATGCATCTTGGCCCAACAGCGAAGTGGATCTCGGCCCAATCATAGAATAAGAGACTTCGGCCCACTTAGCAATCCATGGGGTGTCATGATTTAAAAAAAAAGAATTGGAACAGCAACAAATAAATAATTAAAGGGTTTCAAAGTTGTCTTCAAAAATAAAAGTAAAAGTAAATTAGGAAACAGGAACGAGATAATAACAGGGTTTCGTTCATCATCATCAATCTTCTTTTCATCATCGACAACATCATCACTCGTTATCATCTTGTGATTGTCACAGTCGCTAATATCATCATCCTCATCATTCTTAACCCTTGGTGATCATCATTATCATAATCATCTTCGTGTCCGTTTATTATCATCATCATAATCATCCCTATTATAACATCATACCATCATCATCATTAACACCCATTATCTAGTATCAAGTATCATCATCATTCTCACATTACTGAAACATCACCAACATCCTTCTTCTTAAACATAACCCTCATCATACTCTTCGTGATTTTAATAAGATAGAAATAGAAAAAGAACAGAAAATGCAACACTTCCTGTTGCTATTTGGGTCGACTGTTTGGACTGAAAAAGATGGCAGTAGCAACACTAGTATCTCCTTTGTTTAAAATAGGAATTGAAACAGAAAAATAAAAATAAAAGTAGCAGCTGCAGTGGCTCGAATGGTTTAAGTTTGGTGACGATTTGATGGTGTTCATGGGTAGGTTTACAACTCGAGTAATAATAAGTTTGTTGTGGTTCTCAAATAGAATAGAAACACGAATTGAAACAGCTTGCAGGTGGGTTCGGGTGATGATTATTGAAGATGATGGTGCTCGTTGAGGGTTAGTTGTGATATTTGAGTTGCAACAGAGAATGAATGGTAGTACCTGATGAGATCATGGTGGCTCTTTTCGTGTGGAGATGGTGTGGTTCTGGTTTGGAACAGGGATGCAAACAGCATAAAATTTAAGTGTGTGGTGATGGTTGCAATGGTGGTTCGATTGAGATTGAAGTAGGTGGTAGTTCAGAGACTAATTGGTGGTGATTTTAAGGTGTTGTCATGTGATGACATTGAGGTGAAATGGTGGTGATCCGGTGACATCTAGGGTGGTGGTCGATTGTAAGAGGTGGCGGACTAGGTGGTTTTGGCTTGGGTTTGATCAAGAAGAGAAACAAAATATATGTGTGAAGGTGGAAAGTGAATTTTGGGCTAGTCTTCGACTAACAAATCAAGTAGCAGTAGACATGATATTTATAGTTGGTTTTTGAGTCACTCAGTTAACAATAGCAAGATAGTAATCAAGGGTTAATTAAAGTGGGTATTAGCTGGTTGGTTGTTGTTTGATGACTTCTCACAAAAAGCAAAATCTAAAAGTAGTGGTTGTTGATTAGTTAAATAATATAAAATAAATCGAATAGTATAGGCCAGCTGTAAATGATCAAGTTCATGCATATAATATATATATTAGTTATATAAAGTAGTAATAATTAAAACAGAATCATTACACTTGATATTAATTAAATTAAAAACGTGTAACATAAAGTAATAATAAGAATTATTAGCAGCCTGAGTTTTGTTCATATGTACCAACAGTTTTCACGGACTGTTAAATCATATATATATACATTTTAATTAACAAATTTTATTACATAAATGATTTAAACTAATTATATATTTTTAATCAAATAAATTTAATATTATTATATATTTACAAATAATATTCATATATATATATATATATATATATATATATATATATATATATATATATATATATATATATATACATATCTATTTGTAAATAGTTGTTCGTGAATCGTCGGGAATGGTCGAAGGTCAATTGAATATATGAAACAGTTCAAAATTTTTGAGATGCAACCTAACAGACTTTGCTTATCATGTCGAAACCATACGAAGATTAAGTTTAAATTTGGTCAGAAATTTCCGGGTCGTCACACATCAATAGGAGCGACCCGATGAGGTGACATATCAGCGATCCTTAAGGTCTAAACTTTCTTAAGTATAAGCAAATATAGAAGGTATCCCTGATTCGAGATACATAATGTGTTTCCGATGTTTTTGTTAATGATTGGACTTATTATATTAGTTAGGCCCTTAATTAAAAAAGAAGAACCATAAAGAACACCATGGCCAACAAAGTAACCTCCATGGACAAGCTCGATTATCCTAACGGTCAAATCCTTTATGGGTTTTAAACAAACAGTTCCTTTATTAACCAAAAGTTCCTTAAGCGGACTGCAATGCTTGAGACCGCGTTATGGTGCAACGTAATGTATCGTACTGAAGATTAGCTTCCATGGCCATACACGGCAGAGGCATAGAGTACTACAACCGTTGTGCCTCCTCATATGCTTACAATGTTTAAATGCTAGTGACTACACATGCATAGCTCAGGGCCAGCCATGTACTACGTATCTCAGTCAGAGTTTCCATTATGAAAGATCGACTGTCAGAATCAATAGCGTAAGTTGCCTTACTACAACTGTTGTACCTTTGACAAATGCACTATGTATCCAACAATGTCTCTTACCAAGGGGTGACACAGATAGTGTACACTGAATCATGATTCCCGACTTCCCAATAACAGAGCCAATAACCACGTTCTATTAGTTGGAAAAGCGATTGAGCTTAAATCATAATTGGAAAACATCTCAACGACATCACGCTTATACAGTTTTTAATTCAACACTGTAACTAACTACATCATAACAAGGACTTAAAGATAATTACACGCTAATCATGGAAACCATACCATTTAACATCATAAGAATAGAAAGCATTATAACAGATAGAGTAAGGGATAAAAGTACCAGTAGATTAAGCAAGTTCTGAAGTACAAAAGTGACAACTTCGACCTCTAAACAGCTCATACCACGATCTTCGTTGTTCGCCTCCGGGTACTAAATTTCCCGCTCGGAGGTGAGAAGGCCTCGAAAGTGTCCAAGGTGAAATATTTAGTAAGAAGTGTGAATTTGAAAATGTGTGTTTGAAATGGATTACAATTGACCTATTTATAGCCAAAATATCCTGTGGGTAAGCCGTGTGCACGGCCATGCAGATTGGGCATGCGGTGTGCCCTAACCGTATGAGGCAGCCGTGTGCGTGCCATGCCCGGGTGAGGCAGCCATGTGCAAGCCACCCTGGGCAAGCCGTGTGATTGTTGGGCAGCCCGTGTGGCCAGTGTTCCTTCATTGTTTTTGCTGATTTCTTGGATCGTAACTTAGTTTCCGGGGTCGTAACTTGAGTTTCATCATTTTTGCTATAGATTCTTCGTTTTAAGCCCGTTTTTGACGATTATTCTTGCATCATCTTTGTAGTCGCCTGATCTATCAAATAAATTAAATAAATGCTTAATCCAGGGATAAAGTTAATTACTCTAATGTTTTATGACTAAATATCGGGGGTAAAAACGTGACTTTTTAGCCGATATCAACGAGGTAATTAGCAAAAAGTAAAAGACATTCATAAAGGGACATCAAATCCTTGATGGTCCTCAACGAAGTCATGAATTGGTGCAAAAAGCATAATGTAAAAAATGATGATATTCAAGGTGGATTTTGAAAAATCATTTGACTCGATTCATTGGGATTACATTTTTTTGATAATGTCATCTCTTAGTTTTTGTTCGATTTGGATAGGATGGATTCGGGCCTGCCTTTCTTCTTCTAAATGTGATGACCCGGGAATTTCCGACCAAATTTAAACTTAAACTTTATATGATTTCGACACGATAAGCAAAGCCTGTCAAACCGAGTCTTAAAATTTTTGAACTGTACTCATGTTATCATTAACCTCTGACTATTTCCGATGATTTACGAACAATTATTTGTAAATAAATATGTACAGTTGTATACATATATAAATGTAAATAAATATAATAATTGGAAATAATAAAATTTAATCATTTGGATTAAGAATTGTTATTATTAAGCATTGACAGTAAAAATTATTATTTGTTATTATTATTATTATTGTTCTTATACAAAATCGTATAATTAATAAGATGTAATGTTAATACCCAATATAATAAATTTAATTATGAGTTAAACTATAATTATTATAATAATAGTATTAATATTACTTTCAATATAACATAATTATTAATATTATTATGAAAACGGAATACAAGTAATTTGTTATATCTTGTATATCATTAGTAATATTAGATATTATTATTAAGAATTATCAGTACTATTATAATTTAATATTATTATTAAGAATCTAATACCTTTTATTAACATTTTTGCTATTTTTATCATCATCATTATTAAGACTTATTGTATAAAAATTGATACATATGAGTTGTTACATATTACATAATTAATAATATATAAACATATTGAAATTTACTTACAAGATAAAGTATAATTGTTATTACTATTTTCATTATTAACGTAAATACCAGTAATATTAAAATTATTAATTTAATACATAGATATGAGATCGGATATGTGTGATTTGTTATATCAACACCTTTATTAGTGTATCAATATTAATATTAACAATAACATTATTATTGGTATTAATATTATTATCATTAGGATTGGTAATATAAAAATTATTAAAGTTACTATAATTATGATTACTATTAAAAACTTACATATTTTTTATCAAAAGTATAATTTCTATCATTATTATTTTGTTACCATTACTATTATTTTTATGGATATCATTATTATTATAAATACTATTTATTAATGTTAATTATAAAATTTATGAATTCATTGACTAAAAACTAGGTAATTTTATCTAAAGATTATTTTTATTATTAAAATTAACATATTATTATGTTTAATGTATTTATAAATTATTAATATCAAATAGGATTTATAAAGATAAATATATATACGCGTATGTTTATATCAAAATCAGTTGTTATCTGTTTCTATCTTACTATTCTGCTCGTGATATCAATATCAAACCTCAACCCTACAAGTAACCGATTCACTAGTGTATTGAGTGAATGATTTGAAAAAAAAACTCTCATCTGTTTTAATAGATAGGACGAGACAGAAGTAAAAGCAAAAACAGGTTATTATATTTTTTTTTTCTTCTTTTCTGTACGCGGTTCTTTTTTTTTTAATGATCCAATTTTGTTAAATTTCCAAAATTGTGTAAATGTGGTCTTGATAGGAATCATCCACTCAATCTGTCTGTATATTTTCAAGTCTCAATTCGCTACAACGGATTCGAATTCATGAAGTCAAGGTTTTTGAAACAAAAGTCAAAGTTTGTGTTCATAGTGAAATTCATAAATAATTTGATGTTTTGGATTAAATTGAACATACAGAATGTTTCTATGATAGATTTACAATCTTTTTCGTGTTACAAACTTTAGCTAAAACGACCTTGAATTTAATGTTGATTTTATGATAATTTTTTTTTTTGATACCCAGCGTTGAACAACAGAAGGTTGTTCCTTTGTTTTTTTTATTTTATTTTTTTTTCTTTCTAAAAAAACGATTTGTCACAGTATAGGTGTATATGGATTAGATAATAAATCCTAAACTGGAAGTGTAAATTCGTGGTTGTGGTTTTATTTTGATTTGGATTCGTGTATAGAGAAGAAGAAGAAGCTGAGCACAATATAAACTGGGTTTAAATTAAACAGATTCTGGGTAATAACAGATGAAACAAATCAGATGGGTGGTCATGGGTGTTAAGGGGTTTGCGAGAGGTTGTGGGTTCGAGTCCCGTCGTGAACTTTTCTTTTTAGTGGAAGATTTAAAAGGGTATATCTTTTTATTTCCATTTCTATTATCATTATCATAATTATTATTATTATTATTATTATTATTATTATTATTATTATTATTATTATTACTATTATTATTATTATTATTATTATTATTATTATTATTATTATTATTATTATTATTATTATTATTATTATTATTATTATTATTATTATTATTGTTAATGTTGTTATTATTGTTATTATTAGTGTTATAAAGATTACTATTAATATTATAACTTGCATAAGTATTAAAATATTACTATCATTATTAGTATTACTAATACGAGTAGCAAATATAAATTATTATTAATACGATTATAATTACAATAATGATATATATTATTATTACTAAAATTAATATCATTACTAACATGTGTGTTATTATTATCAACATGTTTAGGATTATTATTATCATTATTAACGATATCATTATTAGTATTATCATTATTAATAAAGTTATTACTATTAGTAACTCATTTTTAACAATCAAATATTTTCGTACAAAATATATTTAGTACATATACTATAACGATATTAATATCTCATATAACTACATATTATCATTATATAGTTAAATATATATTTTTATCATGTATAAACCCTAAAATAAGATTGTTATATTAACTATATAAATATATAAACTAAATATATTAAATTTATCTATATCTATATAACATATGAGATAACAAGTATATTATTAATAATAACATATATAAACTTGTTCGATTACGAATTATTAACCTTATTCGATTACGATTATATGTATTAATAGATATACAAATGATATAGGTTCGTGAATCCGAGGCCAACCCTGCATTGTTCAGTTTGTCTAATGTCGTCATATGTATTTTTACTACAAAATACATTAGGTGAGTTTCATTTGCCTTTTTACCCTTTATATTTTTGGGCTGAGAATACATGCGCAATTTTTATAAATGTTTTACGAAATTGACACAAGTAATTGAAACTACATTATATGGTTGAATTATCGAAATCGAATATGCCCTTTTTATTAAGTCTGGTAATCTAAGAATTAGGGAACAGACACCCTAATCGACGCGAACTCTAAAGGTAAATCTATCGGGCCCAACAAGCCCCATCCAAAGTACCGGATGCTTTAGTACTTCGAAATTTATATCATGTCCGAAGGAGGATCCCGGAATGATGGGGATATTCTTATATGTATATTGTGAATGTCGGTTACCAGGTGTTCAATCCATATGAATGATACTTTTGTCTCTATGTATGGGACGTATGTTTATGAAAAATATGAAATCTTGTGGTCTATTAAATTGATGGAAATGATTATTTATGTTAAACTAATGAACTCACCAACCTTTTGGTTGACACTTTAAAGCATATTTATTCTCAGGTACGAAAGAAATCTTCCGCTGTGCATTTGCTCATTTTAAAGATATTACTTGGAGTCATTCATGACATATTTCAAAAGACGTTGCATTCGAGTCGTTGAGTTCATCAAGATTATTATTAAGTCAATTATAGTTAGATATATTATAAAATGGTATGCACGCCGTCAACTTTCGATGTAATGAAAGATTGTCTTTTCAAAAACGAATGCAATGTTTGTAAAAAGTATCATATAGAGGTCAAGTACCTCGCGATGTAATCAACTGTTGTGAATCGTTAATAATCGATATGGACTTCGTCCGGATGGATTAGGACGGGTCCTCACAGTTGGTATCAGAGCGGTGGTCTTAGCGAACCAGGTCTGCATTAGTGTGTCTAACTGATAAGTCGTTAGGGTACATTAGTGATTCTGGACTCCGACCGTGTCTGCATGTCAAAAGTTTTGCTTATCATTTATTGTTGAAAATTATTTGCTTATCATCCTTAAAGTCTAGACACGTCTTACTACCTCTATTGCATAGACGGTGTATAGATAAATTCATATCTTAGCGTATCTGTTATTGTTACCTTTGCCTGACAGCTTCCGTAGATTACTCCGTAACTTATGGGATTTTAGTATTATATATGCATATGTAAATTATGTATTGCAGGGTACTAATCTACATCCTTTAATCTATTTCTTATCGAAAATCCTTCATCTGATCGTACGAGATGAATCCCTCAACCAGTTCAAGTCCCTCAGATTCCGATAGCTATTCTGATAGTTATTCCGACAGCTAATCCGATATGGATATCCACCTTAGCTCTGAAAGCATGCATCACTAGAATGAATCAACCAATCATTTATCCCCAATTTATCAGATGACTCGGGAATTTCCGACCAAATTTAAACTTAAACTTTATATGATTTCGACACGATAAGCAAAGCCTGTCAAACCGAGTCTTAAAATTTTTGAACTGTACTCATGTTATCATTAACCTCTGACTATTTCCGACGATTCACGAACAATTATTTGTAAATAAATATGTACAGGTGTATACATATATAAATGTAAATAAATATAATAATTGGAAATAATAAAATTTAATCATTTGGATTAAGAATTGTTATTATTAAGCATTGACAGTAAAAATTATTATTTGTTGTTATTATTATTATTATTGTTCTTATACAAAATCGTATAATTAATAAGATGTAATGTTAATACCCAATATAATAAAGTTAATTATGAGTTAAACTATAATTATTATAATAATAGTATTAATATTACTTTCAATATAACATAATTATTAATATTATTATGAAAACGGAATACAAGTAATTTGTTATATCTTGTATATCATTAGTAATATTAGATATTATTATTAAGAATTATCAGTACTATTATAATTTAATATTATTATTAAGAATCTAATACCTTTTATTAACATTTTTGCTATTTTTATCATCATCATTATTAAGACTTATTGTATAAAAATTGATACATATGAGTTATTACATATTACATAATTAATAATATATAAACATATTGAAATTTACTTACAAGATAAAGTATAATTGTTATTACTATTTTCATTATTAACGTAAATGAAATGTCCCGTTCTTATTGATTAAAAACGTTCCATATTAATTGATTTCGTTGCGAGGTTTTGACCTCTATATGAGACGTTTTTCAAAGACTGCATTCATTTTTAAAACAAACCATAACCTTTATTTCATAGATAAAGGTTTTAAAAAGCTTTACGTAGATTATCAAATAATGATAATCTAAAATATCCTGTTTACACACGACCATTACATAATGGTTTACAATACAAATATGTTACAACAAAATAAGTTTCTTGAATGCAGTTTTTACACAATATCATACAAGCATGGACTCCAAATCTCGTCCTTATTTAAGTATGCTACAGCGGAAGCTCTTAATAATCACCTGAGAATAAACATGCTTAAAACGTCAACAAAAATATTGGTGAGTTATAGGTTTAACCTATATATATATCAAATCATAATAATAGACCACAAGATTTCATATTTCAATACACATCCCATACATAGAGATAAAAATCATTCATATGGTGAACACCTGGTAACCGACATTAACAAGATGCATATATAAGAATATCCCCATCATTCCGGGACACCCTTCGGATATGATATAAATTTCGAAGTACTAAAGCATCCGGTACTTTGGATGGGGTTTGTTAGGCCCAATAGATCTATCCTTAGGATTCGCGTCAATTAGGGTGTCTGTTCCCTAATTCTTAGATTACCAGACTTAATAAAAAGGGGCATATTCGATTTCGATAATTCAACCATAGAATGTAGTTTCACGTACTTGTGTCTATTTTGTAAATCATTTATAAAACCTGCATGTATTCTCATCCCAAAAATATTAGATTTTAAAAGTGGGACTATAACTCACTTTCACAGATTTTTACTTCGTCGGGAAGTAAGACTTGGCCACTAGTTGATTCACGAACCTATAACAATATATACATATATATCAAAGTATGTTCAAAATATATTTACAACACTTTTAATATATTTTGATGTTTTAAGTTTATTAAGTCAGCTGTCCTCGTTAGTAACCTACAACTAGTTGTCCACAGTTAGATGTACAGAAATAAATCGATAAATATTATCTTGAATCAATCCACGACCCAGTGTATACGTATCTCAGTATTGATCATAACTCAAACTATATATATTTTGGAATCAACCTCAACCCTGTATAGCTAACTCCAACATTCACATATAGAGTGTCTATGGTTGTTCCGAAATATATATAGATGTGTCGACATGATAGGTCGAAACATTGTATACGTGTCTATGGTATCTCAAGATTACATAATATACAATACAAGTTGATTAAGTTATGGTTGGAATAGATTTGTTACCAATTTTCACGTAGCTAAAATGAGAAAAATTATCAAATCTTGTTTTACCCATAACTTCTTCATTTTAAATCCGTTTTGAGTGAATCAAATTGCTATGGTTTCATATTGAACTCTATTTTATGAATCTAAACAGAAAAAGTATAGGTTTATAGTCGGAAAAATAAGTTACAAGTCGTTTTTGTAAAGGTAGTCATTTCAGTCGAAAGAACGACGTCTAGATGACCATTTTAGAAAACATACTTCCACTTTGAGTTTAACCATAATTTTTGGATATAGTTTCATGTTCATAATAAAAATCATTTTCTCAGAATAACAACTTTTAAATCAAAGTTTATCATAGTTTTTAATTAACTAACCCAAAACAGCCCGCGGTGTTACTACGACGGCGTAAATCCGGTTTTACGGTGTTTTTCGTGTTTCCAGGTTTTAAATCATTAAGTTAGCATATCATATAGATATAGAACATGTGTTTAGTTGATTTTAAAATTCAAGTTATAAGGATTAACTTTTGTTTGCGAACAAGTTTAGAATTAACTAAACTATGTTCTAGTGATTACAAGTTTAAACCTTCGAATAAGATAGCTTTATATGTATGAATCGAATGATGTTATGAACATCATTACTACCTTAAGTTCCTTGGATAAACCTACTGGAAAAGAGAAAAATGGATCTAGCTTCAACGGATCCTTGGATGGCTCGAAGTTCTTGAAGCAGAATCATGACACGAAAACAAGTTCAAGTAAGATCATCACTTGAAATAAGATTGTTATAGTTATAGAAATTTAACCAAAGTTTGAATATGATTATTATCTTGTATTAGAATGATAACCTACTGTAAGAAACAAAGATTTCTTGAGGTTGGATGATCACCTTACAAGATTGGAAGTGAGCTAGCAAACTTGAAAGTATTCTTGATTTTATGTAACTAGAACTTGTAAAATATATGAAGAACACTTAGAACTTGAAGATAGAACTTGAGAGAGATCAATTAGATGAAGAAAATTGAAGAATGAAAGTGTTTGTAGGTGTTTTTGGTCATTGGTGTATGGATTAGATATAAAGGATATGTAATTTTGTTTTCATGTAAATAAGTCATGAATGATTACTCATATTTTTGTAATTTTATGAGATATTTCATGCTAGTTGCCAAATGATGGTTCCCACATGTGTTAGGTGACTCACATAGGCTGCTAAGAGCTGATAATTGGAGTGTATATACCAATAGTACATACATCTAAAAGCTGTGTATTGTACGAGTACGAATACGGGTGCATACGAGTAGAATTGTTGATGAAACTGAACGAGGATGTAATTGTAAGCATTTTTGTTAAGTAGAAGTATTTTGATAAGTGTCTTGAAGTCTTTCAAAAGTGTATGAATACATATTAAAACACTACATGTATATACATTTTAACTGAGTCGTTAAGTCATCGTTAGTCGTTACATGTAAATGTTGTTTTGAAACCTTTAGGTTAACGATCTTGTTGAATGTTGTTAACCCATTGTTTATTATAACAAATGAGATGTTAAATTGTTATATTATCATGATATTATGATATATAATATATCTCAGTATGATGTATATACAGTTAAATGTCGTTACAACGATAATCGTTACATATATGTCTCGTTTCGAAATCATTAAGTTAGTAGTCTTATTTTTACATATGTATTTCATTGTTAATACACTTAATAATATATTTACTTATCATTTAACATAATTAACCAAGTGTATCAATATCTTAATATGATTCATATGTACCTAGTAAGACGTTGTTATAACGATAATCGTTATATATATCATTTTCGAGTTTCTTAAATTAATAGTCTCATTTTTATGTATATAACTCATTGTTAAAATACCTAATGAGATACATACTTATAATAAAAACATGTTAACTATATATATAACCATATATATGTCATCGTATAGTTTTTACAAGTTTTAACGTTCGTGAATCACCGGTCAACTTGGGTGGTCAATTGTCTATATGAAACATATTTCAATTAATCAAGTCTTAACAAGTTTGATTGCTTAACATGTTCGAAACATTTAATCATGTAAATATTAATCTCAATTAATATATATAAACATGGAAAATTTCGGGTCACTACAGTACCTACCCGTTAAATAAATTTCGTCCCGAAATTTTAAGCTGTTGAAGGTGTTGACGAATCTTCTGGAAATAGATGCGGGTATTTCTTCTTCATCTGATCTTCACGCTCCCAGGTGAACTCGGGTCCTCTACGAGCATTCCATCGAACCTTAACAATTGGTATCTTGTTTTGCTTAAGTCTTTTAACCTCACGATCCATTATTTCGACGGGTTCTTCGATGAATTGAAGTTTTTCGTTGATTTGGATTTCATCTAACGGAATAGTGAGATCTTCTTTAGCAAAACATTTCTTCAAATTCGAGACGTGGAAAGTGTTATGTACAGCCGCGAGTTGTTGAGGTAACTCCAGTCGGTAAGCTACTGGTCCGACACGATCAATAATCTTGAATGGTCCAATATACCTTGGATTTAATTTCCCTTGTTTACCAAATCGAACAACGCCTTTCCAAGGTGCAACTTTAAGCATGACCATCTCTCCAATTTCAAATTCTATATCTTTTCTTTTAATGTCAGCGTAGCTCTTTTGTCGACTTTGGGCGGTTTTCAACCGTTGTTGAATTTGGATGATCTTCTCGGTAGTTTCTTGTATAACCTCCGGACCCGTAATCTGTCTATCCCCCACTTCACTCCAATAAATCGGAGACCTGCACTTTCTACCATAAAGTGCTTCAAACGGCGCCATCTCAATGCTTGAATGGTAGCTGTTGTTGTAGGAAAATTCTGCTAACGGTAGATGTCGATCCCAACTGTTTTCGAAATCAATAACACATGCTCGTAGCATGTCTTCAAGCGTTTGTATCGTCCTTTCGCTCTGCCCATCAGTTTGTGGATGATAGGCAGTACTCATGTCTAGACGAGTTCCTAATGCTTGCTGTAATGTCTGCCAGAATCTTGAAATAAATCTGCCATCCCTATCAGAGATAATAGAGATTGGTATTCCATGTCTGGAGACGACTTCCTTCAAATACAGTCGTGCTAACTTCTCCATCTTGTCATCTTCTCTTATTGGCAGGAAGTGTGCTGATTTGGTGAGACGATCAACTATTACCCAAATAGTATCAAAACCACTTGCAGTCCTTGGCAATTTAGTGATGAAATCCATGGTAATGTTTTCCCATTTCCATTCTGGGATTTCGGGTTGTTGAAGTAGACCTGATGGTTTCTGATGCTCAGCGTTGACCTTAGAACAAGTCAAACATTCTCCTACGTATTTAGCAACATCGGCTTTCATACCCGGCCACCAAAAATGTTTCTTGAGATCCTTGTACATCTTCCCCGTTCCAGGATGTATTGAGTATCTGGTTTTATGAGCTTCTCTAAGTACCATTTCTCTCATATCTCCAAATTTTGGTACCCAAATCCTTTCAGCCCTATACCGGGTTCCGTCTTCCCGAATATTAAGATGCTTCTCCGATCCTTTGGGTATTTCATCCTTTAAATTTCCCTCTTTTAAAACTCCTTGTTGCGCCTCCTTTATTTGAGTAGTAAGGTTATTATGAATCATTATATTCATAGATTTTACTCGAATGGGTTCTCTGTCCATCCTGCTCAAGGCATCGGCTACCACATTTGCCTTCCCAGGGTGGTAACGAATCTCAAAGTCGTAATCATTCAACAATTCAATCCACCTACGCTGCCTCATATTCAGCTGTTTCTGATTAAATATGTGTTGAAGACTTTTGTGGTCGGTATATATAATACTTTTGACCCCATATAAGTAGTGCCTCCAAGTCTTTAATGCAAAAACAACCGCGCCTAATTCCAAATCATGCGTCGTATAATTTTGCTCGTGAATCTTCAATTGTCTAGAGGCATAAGCAATCACCTTCGTTCGTTGCATTAATACACAACCGAGACCTTGCTTTGATGCGTCACAATAAATCACAAAATCATCATTCCCTTCAGGTAATGACAATATAGGTGCCGTAGTTAGCTTTTTCTTCAATAACTGAAACGCTTTCTCTTGTTCATCCTTCCATTCAAATTTCTTCCCTTTATGCGTTAATGCAGTCAAGGGTTTTGCTATTCTGGAAAAGTCTTGGATGAACCTTCTGTAGTAACCAGCTAGTCCTAAAAACTGGCGTATGTGTTTTGGAGTTTTCGGGGTTTCCCACTTTTCAACAGTTTCTATCTTTGCCGGATCCACCTTAATACCTTCTTTGTTCACTATGTGACCGAGGAATTGAACTTCTTCCAACCAAAATGCACACTTTGAAAACTTAGCGTACAATTTTTCCTTCCTCAATACTTCTAACACCTTTCTCAAATGTTCACCGTGTTCTTGGTCATTCTTTGAGTAAATAAGTATGTCATCAATGAAAACAATGACAAACTTGTCAAGGTATGGTCCACACACTCGGTTCATAAGGTCCATGAACACAGCTGGTGCATTAGTTAAACCAAACGACATGACCATAAACTCGTAATGACCGTAACGTGTTCTGAAAGCAGTCTTTGGAATATCATCTTCTTTTACCCGCATTTGATGATACCCGGAACGTAAGTCAATCTTTGAATAAACAGACGAGCCTTGTAGTTGATCAAATAAGTCGTCGATTCTCGGTAGTGGGTAGCGGTTCTTGATGGTAAGTTTGTTCAACTCTCGGTAGTCGATACACAACCTGAATGTACCATCTTTCTTCTTGACAAACAAAACAGGAGCTCCCCACGGTGATGTGCTTGGTCGAATGAAACCACGCTCTAAAAGTTCTTGTAATTGGCTTTGCAGTTCTTTCATCTCGCTGGGTGCGAGTCTGTAAGGAGCACGAGCTATTGGTGCAGCTCCTGGTACAAGATCTATTTGAAATTCAACGGATCGATGTGGGGGTAATCCCGGTAATTCTTTCGGAAATACATCGGGAAATTCTTTTGCAATGGGAACATCATTGATGCTCTTTTCTTCAGTTTGTACTTTCTCGACGTGTGCTAGAACAGCATAGCAACCTTTTCTTATTAGTTTTTGTGCCTTCAAATTACTAATAAGATGTAGCTTCGTGTTGCCCTTTTCTCCGTACACCATTAAGGGTTTTCCTTTTTCTCGTATAATGCGAATTGCATTTTTGTAACAGACGATCTCTGCTTTCACTTCTTTCAACCAGTCCATACCGATTATCACATCAAAACTCCCTAACTCTACTGGTATCAAATCAATCTTAAATGTTTCGCTAACCAGTTTAATTTCTCGATTCCGACATATATTATCTGCTGAAATTAATTTACCATTTGCTAATTCGAGTAAAAATTTACTATCCAAAGGCGTCAATGGACAACTTAATTTAGCACAAAAATCTCTACTCATATAGCTTCTATCCGCACCCGAATCAAATAAAACGTAAGCAGATTTATTGTCAATAAGAAACGTACCTGTAACAAGCTCCGGGTCTTCCTGTGCCTCTGCCGCATTAATATTGAAAACTCTTCCGCGGCCTTGTCCATTCGTGTTCTCCTGGTTCGGGCAATTTCTAATAATGTGGCCCGGTTTTCCACATTTATAACAAACTACATTGGCATAACTTGCTCCGACACTACTTGCTCTGCCATTACTCGTTCCGACACCATTTGTTCCTTTCATTCTATTAACCCCTGGTCCGTAGACCTCACACTTCGCCGCGCTATGACCATTTCTTTTACACTTGTTGCAAAATTTGGTGCAGAACCCCGAGTGATACTTTTCACACCTTTGGCATAGCTGCTTCTGATTGTTGTTGTTGTTGCAGTTATTATTGTTGTTGGGATGATTGTTGTAGTTTCTGTTGCTGTTGTTGTTGTTGTTGTTATTGTTGGGCCGTTTGTTGTAGTTGCGATTGATGTTGCGATTGTTGGGATAATTGTTGCGATTATTGTTGTAATTGCTGTTGTTGTTGTATTGGGGATTCTTATCACCGTTTTCCTCCCACTTTCTTTTGACTTGCTTCACATTGGCCTCTTCAGCAGTCTGTTCTTTAATTCTTTCTTCAATATGGTTCACTAGTTTGTGAGCCATTCTACATGCCTGTTGTATAGAGGCGGGCTCGTGTGAACTTATATCTTCTTGGATTCTTTCCGGTAATCCTTTCACAAATGCGTCGATCTTCTCTTCCTCATCTTCGAATGCTCCCGGACACAATAGGCACAATTCTGTGAATCGTCTTTCGTACGTGGTAATATCAAATCCTTGGGTTCGTAACCCTCTAAGTTCTGTCTTGAGCTTATTGACCTCGGTTCTGGGACGGTACTTCTCGTTCATCAAGTGCTTGAATGCTGACCACGGTAGTGTGTACGCATCGTCTTGTCCCACTTGCTCTAGATAGGTATTCCACCATGTTAACGCAGAACCTGTGAAGGTATGCGTAGCGTACTTCACTTTGTCCTCTTCAGTACACTTACTTATGGCAAACACCGATTCGACCTTCTCGGTCCACCGTTTCAATCCGATCGGTCCTTCGGTTCCATCAAATTCCAAAGGTTTGCAGGCAGTGCATTCTTTGTAGGTGCATCCTACACGATTTCCTGTACTGCTAGATCCAAGGTTATTGTTGGTATGTAGCGCAGCCTGTACTGCGGCTATGTTTGAAGCTAGAAAAGTACGGAATTCCTCTTCATTCATATTCACGGTGTGTCGAGTAGTCAGTGCCATTTCCTTCAAAATAGTCAAATGGAACAAGTTAACCATACAGAATATTAAGAGTAGTTAATAGTATTTCGTAGCATAATATGAACTCATTTATAAAAGCTTTTTCTTTATATTAGCGTTTTATAAGTTTAAATTCGGGTAGTACCTACCCGTTAAGTTCACACTTAGTAGCTAATATACAATTCAACTACTACAATTCTATATGAAAAACTGATTATAATAATATTTCGCGTTCAAACTTTTATACAATATTTTACAAACTTACAATACCGCTTATTTTACATAAAGCATGAAATATAGCACACAATAACTTTGATACAAGATAGTTGTGAAGATAATTCTAGCTAGTACACAAGTCATTCAGCAAAGGCAATAAAAACACGTAATTCATACGTCCAGAAACAAGTCATGCATTCTGGTTTTACTAGGACTACTTCCCATCCTTGGTCTTGTGGAACATAACCGTTATGGCCGTTGATAAGACAGCGTGTTGTAACGTCGTCAAAGGGACGAGGGTTACGTAATGTCCAACAGTCCCGTAATAATCTAAAAACCTCATTTCTTACCCCAATTACCGACTCCGTCACTTGTGGAAACGTTTTGTTTAATAGTTGTAGCCCGATGTTCTTGTTCTCACTTTGGTGAGAAGCGAACATTACTAATCCGTAAGCATAACTTGCTTCTTTATGTTGCATGTTAGCCGCTTTTTCTAAATCATGAAGTCCAATATTCGGATATATTGAGTCAAAATAATTTCTTAACCCGTTGCGTAAAATAGCATTTGGGTTCCCCGCAATATATGCGTCAAAGTAAACACATCGTAACTTATGGGTTTCCCAATATGATATCCCCCATCTTTCAAACGAAAGTCTCTTATAAACCAAGACATTCTTGGAACGTTCTTCGAATGTCTTACAAACTGATCTCGCCTTAAATAGTTGTGCCGAGGAATTCTGGCCGACTCTAGACAAGATTTCATCAATCATGTCTCCGGGTAGGTCTCTTAAAATATTGGGTTGTCTATCCATTTTGTGTTTTTAAACTGTAAAATAGACAAGAGTTAGATTCATAAAAAAAATACTTATTAATACAAGCAATTTTTACATATATCATAAAGCATAAGAACACTATATTACATATATTATACCACACGAATACAACTATCTTATTCCGACTCGCTCGTTTCTTCTTCTTCGGTTTTGGTTCGTTTTGACAAGTTTCTAGGGATATATGATGTTCCCCTAATACTAACTGTCGTTTTCCACAACGGTTTAGAAAAACCTGGTGGTTTAGAGGTTCCCGGGTCATTGTTACAACTTAAGGACTTCGGGGGTTGACGATACATATAAAGTTCATCGGGGTTGGAATTAGATTTCTCTATTTTTATGCCCTTTCTCTTATTATTTTCTTTTGCCTTTTTAAATTCAGTTGGGGTAATTTCTATAACATCATCGGAATTCTCGTCGGAATCCGATTCATCGGAGAATTGGTAATCCTCCCAATATTTTGCTTCCTTGGCGGAAACACCATTGACCATAATTAACCTTGGTCGGTTGGTTGAGGATTTTCTTTTACTTAACCGTTTTATTATTTCCCCCACCGGTTCTACTTCTTCATCTGGTTCCGATTCTTCTTCCGGTTCCGATTCTTCTTCCGGTTCCGACTCTTCTTTCGGTTCCTCTTCGGGAACTTGTGAATCAGTCCATGAATCATTCCAATTTACATTTGACTCTTCATTATTATTAGGTGAGTCAATGGGACTTGTTCTAGAGGTAGACATCTATCACATAATATCAAACGCGTTAAGAGATTAATATATCACATAATATTCACATGTTAAAAATATATAGTTTCCAACAAAATTTGTTAAGCAATCATTTTTCAAGTAAACACGGTCGAAGTCCAGACTTACTAATGCATCCTAACAAACTCGATAAGACACACTAATGCAAAATTCTGGTTCTCTAAGACCAACGCTCAGATACCAACTGAAATGTCCCGTTCTTATTGATTAAAAACGTTCCATATTAATTGATTTCGTTGCGAGGTTTTGACCTCTATATGAGACGTTTTTCAAAGACTGCATTCATTTTTAAAACAAACCATAACCTTTATTTCATAGATAAAGGTTTTAAAAAGCTTTACGTAGATTATCAAATAATGATAATCTAAAATATCATGTTTACACACGACCATTACATAATGGTTTACAATACAAATATGTTACAACAAAATAAGTTTCTTGAATGCAGTTTTTACACAATATCATACAAGCATGGACTCCAAATCTCGTCCTTATTTAAGTATGCTACAGCGGAAGCTCTTAATAATCACCTGAGAATAAACATGCTTAAAACGTCAACAAAAATGTTGGTGAGTTATAGGTTTAACCTATATATATCAAATTATAATAATAGACCACAAGATTTCATATTTCAATACACATCCCATACATAGAGATAAAAATTATTCATATGGTGAACACCTGGTAACCGACATTAACAAGATACATATATAAGAATATCCCCATCATTCCGGGACACCCTTCGGATATGATATAAATTTCGAAGTACTAAAGCATCCGGTACTTTGGATGGGGTTTGTTAGGCCCAATAGATCTATCTTTAGAATTCGCGTCAATTAGGGTGTCTGTTCCCTAATTCTTAGATTACCAGACTTAATAAAAAGGGGCATATTCGATTTCGATAATTCAACCATATAATGTAGTTTCACGTACTTGTGTCTATTTTGTAAATCATTTATAAAACCTGCATGTATTCTCATCCCAAAAATATTAGATTTTAAAAGTGGGACTATAACTCACTTTCACAGATTTTTACTTCGTCGGGAAGTAAGACTTGGCCACTGGTTGATTCACGAACCTATAACAATATATACATATATATCAAAGTATGTTCAAAATATATTTACAACACTTTTAATGTATTTTGATGTTTTAAGTTTATTAAGTCAGCTGTCCTCGTTAGTAACCTACAACTAGTTGTCCACAGTTAGATGTACAGAAATAAATTGATAAATATTATCTTGAATCAATCCACGACCCAGTGTATACGTATCTCAGTATTGATCACAACTCAAACTATATATATTTTGGAATCAACCTCAACCCTGTATAGCTAACTCCAACATTCACATATAGAGTGTCTATGGTTGTTCCGAAATATATATAGATGTGTCGACATGATAGGTCGAAACATTGTATACGTGTCTATGGTATCTCAAGATTACATAATATACAATACAAGTTGATTAAGTTATGGTTGGAATAGATTTGTTACCAATTTTCACGTAGCTAAAATGAGAAAAATTATCCAATCTTGTTTTACCCATAACTTCTTCATTTTAAATCCGTTTTGAGTGAATCAAATTGCTATGGTTTCATATTGAACTCTATTTTATGAATCTAAACAGAAAAAGTATAGGTTTATAGTCGGAAAAATAAGTTACAAGTCGTTTTTGTAAAGGTAGTCATTTCAGTCGAAATAACGACGTCTAGATGACCATTTTAGAAAACATACTTCCACTTTGAGTTTAACCATAATTTTTGGATATAGTTTCATGTTCATAATAAAAATCATTTTCTCAGAATAACAACTTTTAAATCAAAGTTTATCATAGTTTTTAATTAACTAACCCAAAACAGCCCGCGGTGTTACTACGACGGCGTAAATCCGGTTTTACGGTGTTTTTCGTGTTTCCAGGTTTTAAATCATTAATTTAGCATATCATATAGATATAGAACATGTGTTTAGTTGATTTTAAAATTCAAGTTAGAAGGATTAACTTTTGTTTGCGAACAAGTTTAGAATTAACTAAACTATGTTCTAGTGATTACAAGTTTAAACCTTCGAATAAGATAGCTTTATATGTATGAATCGAATGATGTTATGAACATCATTACTACCTTAAGTTCCTTGGATAAACCTACTGGAAAAGAGAAAAATGGATCTAGCTTCAACGGATCCTTGGATGGCTCGAAGTTCTTGAAGCAGAATCATGACACGAAAACAAGTTCAAGTAAGATCATCACTTGAAATAAGATTGTTATAGTTATAGAAATTGAACCAAAGTTTGAATATGATTATTACCTTGTATTAGAATGATAACCTACTGTAAGAAACAAAGATTTCTTGAGGTTGGATGATCACCTTACAAGATTGGAAGTGAGCTAGCAAACTTGAAAGTATTCTTGATTTTATGTAACTAGAACTTGTAAAATATATGAAGAACACTTAGAACTTGAAGATAGAACTTGAGAGAGATCAATTAGATGAAGAAAATTGAAGAATGAAAGTGTTTGTAGGTGTTTTTGGTCATTGGTGTATGGATTAGATATAAAGGATATGTAATTTTGTTTTCATGTAAATAAGTCATGAATGATTACTCATATTTTTGTAATTTTATGAGATATTTCATGCTAGTTGCCAAATGATGGTTCCCACATATGTTAGGTGACTCACATGGGCTGCTAAGAGCTGATCATTGGAGTGTATATACCAATAGTACATACATCTAAAAGCTGTTTTTTGTACGAGTACGAATACGGGTGCATACGAGTAGAATTGTTGATGAAACTGAACGAGGATGTAATTGTAAGCATTTTTGTTAAGTAGAAGTATTTTGATAAGTGTCTTGAAGTCTTTCAAAAGTGTATGAATACATATTAAAACACTAAATGTATATACATTTTAACTGAGTCGTTAAGTCATCGTTAGTCGTTACATGTAAATGTTGTTTTGAAACCTTTAGGTTAACGATCTTGTTGAATGTTGTTAACCCATTGTTTATTATAACAAATGAGATGTTAAATTATTATATTATCATGATATTATGATATATAATATATCTCAGTATGATGTATATACAGTTAAATGTCGTTACAACGATAATCGTTACATATATGTCTCGTTTCGAAATCATTAAGTTAGTAGTCTTATTTTTACATATGTATTTCATTGTTAATACACTTAATAATATATTTACTTATCATTTAACATAATTAACCAAGTGTATCAATATCTTAATATGATTCATATGTACCTAGTAAGACGTTGTTATAACGATAATCGTTATATATATCGTTTTCGAGTTTCTTAAATTAATAGTCTCATTTTTATGTATATAACTCATTGTTAAAATACCTAATGAGATACATACTTATAATAAAAACATGTTAACTATATATATAACCATATATATGTCATCGTATAGTTTTTACAAATTTTAACGTTCGTGAATCACCGGTCAACTTGGGTGGTCAATTGTCTATATGAAACATATTTCAATTAATCAAGTCTTAACAAGTTTGATTGCTTAACATGTTCGAAACATTTAATCATGTAAATATTAATCTCAATTAATATATATAAACATGAAAAAGTTCGGGTCACTACAGTAAATACCAGTAATATTAAAATTATTAATTTAATACATAGATATGAGATCGGATATGTGTGATTTGTTATATCAGCACCTTTATTAGTGTATCATTATTAATATTAACAATAACATTATTATTGGTATTAATATTATTATCATTGGGATTGTAATATAAAAATTATTAAAGTTACTATAATTATGATTACTATTGAAAACTTACATATTTTTTTATCAAAAGTATAATTTCTATCATTATTATTTTGTTACCATTACTATTATTTTTATGGATATCATTATTATTATAAATACTATTTATTAATGTTACTTATAAAATTTATGAATTCATTGACTAAAAACTAGGTAATTTTATCTAAAGATTATTTTTATTATTAAAATTAACATATTATTATGTTTAATGTATTTATAAATTATTAATATCAAATAGGATTTATAAAGATAAATATATATATGCGTATGTTTATATCAAAATCAGTTGTTATCTGTTTCTATCTTACTATTCTGCTCGTGATATCAATATCAAACCTCAACCCTACAAGTAACCGATTCACTAGTGTATTGAGTGAATGAATTGAAAAAAAAAAAAAAAAAAAAAAAAAAAAAAAAAAAAACTCTCATCTGTTTTAATAGATAGGACGAGACAGAAGTAGAAGCAAAAACAGGTTATTATATTTTTTTTTCTTCTTTTCTGTACGCGGTTCTTTTTTTTTTAATGATCCAATTTTGTTAAATTTCCAAAATTGTGTAAATGTGGTCTTGATAGGAATCATCCACTCAATCTGTCTGCATATTTTCAAGTCTCAATTCGCTACAACGGATTCGAATTCATGAAGTCAAGGTTTTTGAAACAAAAGTCAAAGTTTGTATTCATAGTGAAATTCGTAAATAATTTGATGTTTTGGATTAAATTGAACATACAGAATGTTTCTATGATAGATTTACAATCTTTTTCGTGTTACAAACTTTAGCTAAAACGACCTTGAATTTAATGTTGATTTTATGATTATTTTTTTTTATTTTATGCCCAACGTTAAACAACAGAGGGTTGTTCCTTTGTTTTTTTTATTTTATTTTGTTTTCTTTCTAAAAAAATGATTTGTCACAGTATAGGTGTATATGGATTAGATAATAAATCCTAAACTGGAAGTGTAAATTCGTGGTTGTGGTTTTATTTTGATTTGGATTCGTGTATAGAGAAAAAGAAGAAGCTGAGCACAATATAAACTGGGTTTAAATTAAACAGATTCTGGGTAATAACAGATGAAACGAATCAGATGGGTGGTCATGGGTGTTAAGGGGTTTGCGAGAGGTTGTGGGTTCGAGTCCCGTCGTGAACTTTTCTTTTTAAGGGAAGATTTAAAAGGGTATATCTTTTTATTTCCATTTCTATTATCATTACCATAATTATTATTATTATTATTATTATTATTATTATTATTATTATTATTATTATTATTATTATTATTATTATTATTATTAATGTTGTTATTATTGTTATTATTAGTGTTATAAAGATTACTATTAATATTATAACTTGCATAAGTATTAAAATATTACTATCATTATTAGTATTACTAATACGAGTAGCAAATATAAATTATTATTAATACGATTATAATTACAATAATGATATATATTATTATTACTAAAATTAATATCATTACTAACATGTGTGTTATTATTATCAACATGTTTAGGATTATTATTATCATTATTAACGATATCATTATTAGTATTATCATTATTAATAAAGTTATTACTATTAGTAACTCATTTTTAACAAACAAATATTTTCGTACAAAATATATTTAGTACATATACTATAACGATATTAATATCTCATATAACTACATATTATCATTATATAGTTAAATATATATTTTTATCATGTATAAACCCTAAAATAAGATTGTTATATTAACTATATAAATATATAAACTAAATATATTAAATTTATCTATATCTATATAACATATGAGATAACAAGTATATTATTAATAATAGCATATATAAACTTGTTCGATTACGAATTATTAACCTTATTCGATTACGATTATATGTATTAATAGATATACAAATGATATAGATTCGTGAATCCGAGGCCAACCCTGCATTGTTCAGTTTGTCTAATGTCGTCATATGTATTTTTACTACAAAATACATTAGGTGAGTTTCATTTGCCTTTTTACCCTTTATATTTTTGGACTGAGAATACATGCGCAATTTTTATAAATGTTTTACGAAATAGACACAAGTAATTGAAACTACATTATATGGTTGAATTATCGAAATCAAATATGCCCTTTTTATTAAGTCTGGTAATCTAAGAATTAGGGAACAGACACCCTAATTGACGCGAACTCTAAAGGTAGATCTATTGGGCCCAACAAGCCCCATCCAAAGTACCGGATGCTTTAGTACTTTGAAATTTATATCATGTCCGAAGGAGGATCCTGGAATGATGGGGATATTCTTATATGTATATTGTGAATGTCCGTTACCAGGTGTTCAATCCATATGAATGATACTTTTGTCTCTATGTATGGGACGTATGTTTATGAGAAATATGAAATCTTGTGGTCTATTAAATTGATGGAAATGATTATTTATGTTAAACTAATGAACTCACCAACCTTTTGGTTGACACTTTAAAGCATGTTTATTCTCAGGTACGAAAGAAATCTTCCGCTGTGCATTTGCTCATTTTAAATATATTACTTGGAGTCATTCATGACATATTTCAAAAGACGTTGCATTCGAGTCGTTGAGTTCATCAAGATTATTATTAAGTCAATTATAGTTAGATATATTATAAAATGGTATGCACGCCGTCAACTTTTGATGTAATGAAAGATTGTCTTTTCAAAAACGAATGCAATGTTTGTAAAATGTATCATATAGAGGTCAAGTACCTCGCGATGTAATCAACTGTTGTGAATCATTTATAATCGATATGGACTTCGTCCGGATGGATTATGATGGGTCCTCACACTAAAGCTTCTATAATTTTCAATGGCAGTCCTTCTTCGAAATTTGATATCGATAGAGGTCTTCGACAAGGAGATCCTCTTTCACATTTTCTCTTCATTATTGTTATGAAGGGTCTTCATGCTGCGATTGAAGACGCCCTAGACGCATCTCTTTTTAGTGGAATCAGAGTGGGTTCTTCAAATTCTTAAACTATTGTTTCTCAATGTCTTTTTGCCAGCGATGTTCATTTTGTGGGAGAATGGAAGGATTCAAATGTTCACAACCTAGTTGGTATTCTTGGATGTTTTTATGCAGTTTCGGGCCTTCGAATCAATATTCAAAAGTCTTCTTTATATGGTGTAGGCATCCCTCAGAATGAAGTTTCTAGGCTTGCAGCTGAATTTGGCTGTGAAGCTGCATACTTGCCTTTTAGTTTCCTGGGATTACCCGTGGGTCACAACATGAATCGATTAGACTTTTGGTCTTACGTTATCAACAAAACAAAGAAACATATTTCTTATTGGAAAGCAAATATGATCTCTATAGGGGGTCATCTCACCCTCATCAAATCTGTCCTTGGGACTCTTGGTACATATTTATTTTCGCATTTTAAGGCCCTAAACAGGTGATCAACAAACTTGAAGCTATTCGTACGAATTTCTTGGGGTGGTAAAGATGGTGAACGAAAAATTCATTGGTGAATTGGCGCACTATTATGAACCCTTTAGATCATAGTGGGTTAGGAGTTACAAGCCTTTCTTCTCTTAATCGTGCTTTATTGTACAAATGGAGATGTCGTTACCAAGACTCTATTTGGGCGAGAGTCATTATGAACACTCATGGTCCAAATCGATTTAATGTGCTCCCTGGTAAATCATCTATTCCTGGTACATGGCTTACTATTTTCATAACCATTGATGCAATCCACTCGAACAACATTATCGCCCCTTCCAGAATGTTTAAGAAAATTGGTAATGGTGAGGATACTAGTTTTTGATTTAATACTTGGGTGGCTGACTCTAATTTAGCTACTCGATTTCCTAGAGTTCTTGCTCTTGATGACAACAAGATGTTCACGGTTGCTTCAAAACATTGTAACGATGGATGGATTTGGGAATGGAGACGTGAACCAAGAGGTGGTATTGAAAAACAACAATTTACTAATCTTTTGGAACTTGTTAATGGGTGTTCCCTCAATCCGAAACATACAAATGGATGTCACATGGACCTTTGTCTCACTTCATTGTTTCTAACGCTAGATCCATTATTGATTCGCATGATTTGGGTCCTTCTGCGAGGCCTACAGATTGGTGCAACCTTGTTCCCATGATGGTTAATATTGTTAACTGGAGGCTTCGTCTTTACCGTCTTCCTACAAAGAATAATTTTTTGGTTCGTCATATTGATGTGGCAATTCTAATTGTGGTCTTTGTAATGCATTTGAAGAAACGACAGATCATCTGTTTGCGAATTGCACGGTCAGTTCTCTTATTTGCGCTCGTATTCAGTTATGGATCGATTTGACTCTTCTTGCTTGGAATTTAGTAGATGACATTTGGGCCTGAGTCGATGGTGTTCCACTAACGAATAAATAAAGAATTATTCTCAAAGTTATATTCCATTCGGCACTATGGAACATTTAGAATCGGCGTAATAATATCATCTTCAAGGATGCAAGATCTCGAACCTCAGTTGTGTTTGATGACATTGTTGTTTATGCATTTAATTGGTTGTATTCTATGTATCATAAGTCTAGAATAAAATGAACGACATGGCTACAAAACCCCTTGTACTCTTTGTAATCCTTTGTTCTTTTTTTTTTTTTTTTTTTTTTTTTGTATCTTTTCTAGCCTTTGCTAATTTTTAGTATAATTCTACCGTTTCAAAAAAATAAATGTAAAAAAAAAAAAAAAAAAAGCTAGGCATGCAACTCATAAATTTTGTATGGTGTATCCTACGTCACTAACTTCTATTTATATTTATATTTATATTTATATACTATATACTATATAAAACTAAAAATATGTTTTAAGGTGTTAAACTATACAGACATGCTAACATGTTGAAAGTGTTCTAGTGTATAGATCACTCCCTCAAATATTTATGTCGAGTAACTTCTTGAAATCAAAAGAAGTTAATAGTTAATATCAATTTTTTTTTTTTTTTTTTTGAAAAGCAAAGTTTTATTAGAATGAACTAAACAACACAAAAACATAGGAAAGACCTATGTGAAAGCAACTCAAAACAGACTCTCAAAACAGCATTACATCTTCACTAAGAACTATGTTACAAAAGGAGGAAGATGCAAAGGTTGCATCTATTGCTCGAAAAAACTATGTAGCAGAAACGAATGACTCGGATTGTGTAACCACGTGAGCCATTCAAACTTTTTTCCTTTCGATCTCTGCGAAATCTACTCGAACGATTTGACTTGAATTTCATTGAGAGCTATAGGACCGTTCCAACCTTTACCTTTGAAAATCAAGCTATTACGATTTTTCCACATCAAGTATTTACGTTTTTTATTTACATATTTGGTGATAAAACGTAATAATATTGATTCGTGTAAGCTAAAAGCTAGCAGTAATTATTGTTACGGAGTAGTAACTCTTGATCGATAATCGCTATTCACTATAAGCATAATGACGGTAAATATGAAATCAGTTTTAGGCGTTTAGGCGTTCAGCTTTATGACGGTAAATATGAGAATAGAAACCCCACAAGAAATCAGTTTTAGAAACTTATTTTATTAAAAAGAACCGGTTTCAAACTTAAGAAACCTCTTTTTCTTTTAACCAGTTTTTATTCCCAAACAATAGAAACCTCTCATTCTTGAAACATAGTGAAATTATTATATGGTTGAAAAAAAATGTATAAATAATGGTAAATGCATTTGTAATAGTAAATGTGTATGTATATATCTATATTCATATACCCTATATTAATATGTATTTCGATTGTTAATGGATATATTTGTGGACGAAAGTTTTTCATCCACATCCATTTAAATCATCTATATCCATCAATCGTCATGTGAATATCTACTGGATCGGGTGACCATTATCATCCTTACATATACGAGTACAAAATAGATTTTGATAGATGACGTGGGCTTCTTTCTTGGGTCAATCTTAGTGGTGGTTTTTTTATTCAAAATAGATCTTGGACCTCGGCCCTATATATACGTTAGATGTATGGATGGCCGATTAACGTATTTTTATAAACCAGGTAACAGTTGGCATACATTTCCTTCCTACATTTTCTATTAACGTATTTTTATAAACCAGGTAACAGTTGGCATACATTTCCTTCCTACATTTTCTATTTTTCTTCCTACGCCTATGAAACGGTCATCATCATGTAGACCAATTCAAGTATTCAAACAATAAGTTGCCAAGTCCAAAGGTCCAATCGTTCTGGAATTAACATTTAATATTTCCCACTTAAAAAGATTAACCATGGTAATCATAAAAATGTGATATTTAAACTTCTGGTAAATCTGTCAATTATTTTTAATAACAATTTGTCTAAGTTTTACTTTCATAAAAATACAAATATTGCAACTTGTACAAAGTACATGTGCCTTAAATTCAATCGACCAAAACAGTGATTTTCACACTGAACTATAAGAACGCGCCCTAAAAAAATAATTGTCAAAATGCCCTCAAAAATCGCAAGCCCTACTTGCAACCTTGCTACTCGTGATTTTCTTTGTTTTTCCGAGGAAATTCAAGTCCCGATATAAGACTTAGACGCATGATCGAGACAACGCTAATCGCAAGATCGCAGGGTACCCTTGCGACTCACTGTGTTTTATGAGTCATGCGCACTTCGTGTACGAGTCGCAAGACTCACGAGGGAACCTTGTGACCGATGTGTACATTATCAGGATAAAATTTGCTGAAATTTTTTTTTTGGATATTTACGATAACGTCTATTACCTTATTTTGAACTATAATTCACTGTGATTACAAAGGCATCTCGTTGGCAATACATACATTTTCCTCAGCACTTTCATTACTTTTAAACAAAAAAATCAACCAATTCATTTTCAATAAAATTGCAAAATCTGCACTATGTTTCACGTACGATTATAGCAACTTAATATACAATGAGTAACCAAAAATTTACTATGCATTTATGTTCTGGGGAAACTTTTCAGTACATTAATAACAGTACAGTTTATATACCGATTGACTATTTAAGATTTCCTTTGAACTTCCTGTTTATCCTGAAAAACCGATGAATTGAACAAATTTTTCTAGGTAGCTTTATTAAAAAGTTAAAAATGCCACTTAATTCCGCTTCCTCCGTTTGTATGAACTATATATTTTAAAGGCCCCAGTAGAACTTTATGTTGTCCACAAAGTTATAAATAGGATTAGTTGTTGTTAGTAATAAACTTAGTACCAATAATGGTGGAAATAATTCATCCTCAACGTATAAACTTGGCAACTCATCAACAAGTAATCATCTCATCAACAAGTAATCATCTCACTAAATTACAACGTGAAGTTTGCATATCATATTAATTTATGGTTATGTAGATTATATTTATGTATATAAATTTATCACAAGCCACAAAGGGTCATTGGGCTACATTGTAGATATTTTAAGAACGTAATAACCTTTATTACATATTATGAAACCATGAACCAAACTAAAATACCTATTACACTACCCAATCACAAGTTCCCTAGCTACAGCAACGTAGTGACCGTTATTAGCAAGTTCGAGAAAATTTTAACAACTTTGTAAGCAACATTCCAAAAGGCAATGGAGCCATGGACGTCTCGATAACGTCTTGCATTCGATTAAGGATGATGTACTCCACATCAAATGGTGTAACATTAATGATCCAATTAATTTGAGCCTCGATAAAAAAGGATAACATCATTGTCATTCGCTTGTCCTCGACAAGTTTTTGCGTCGGATAAGTTTATATATCTTCTTATCATTTTCTTTAAGGTGACAAAACGAAACAATTCGAGAATTCATACTACCTTCCCAAGAATCAGCAGCGACGACAGTTGTTATAACGACGTTTATGTCCCAATGCGTAGAGAGTTTCGGTAGAAGATGATCTCCTAAATGATACGTTTTAGAGTAAAATTGTACGGCATTGTTTTGTTTGGGAGCCCTAATGCGTCGTTGAAATTATCTGGATCCCATTCATAAGCTTGGCAATTAAGCGTGAAATGGACCATTTTAAAGCTTAATTGTCGTTTATATTCAAAACGTATATAGAACTCCCTAATACGACGAGAAAAAACATGAAAATTGTCATTTATAAGGAAAACAAAGACAATAGACTCAAACTTTAGGTATGCAAAACAATGTCAGGTGCAGTTTGGATCTTTTCGTTGACAACTTCCAGATAAGATATCACTAGAAGGCATTTCAAATTAACAAGTTATGTATAAGAAAAATAAAGTGATGCGGATTTGGATGTTAATAACGAAGTAATCATGTAGTATATTTATATAGGTGAAAACGTTATCTAAAAAATAATCGAAAAAATCTACGAAATTCTTATATGAAAATCTTATTCGTTACACGCTTATGATCCATTCGCACGGTCTAGACTTGCGACCCATGTGACTTTACGACCATGTGCATGACTTTCATGATAAGATTATGTTTTAAGGAAAAGATTTTGTGACTTACTCTTCTTATAGGGTTACATTTTTCAAGTTGTCAACTTCATATATTTCATGCCATAGGGTCGTAAGATTAGAAAATCAAGACCTTGGACTTGCGACTGGATCCGATATTTTAGATTCCTGACATGCTTCAGATATTGTAGATTTTTTGGATAACTTTTTCACTTATTAAATATCTACATTTCCACTACTTATACATTCCAAACAAAATAATATAAGATAAAATCTACGCACTAAAACTAAAAGATGATCGAGATTTGCTTGCAACTATGCCTGGAGCTGAGTTCTCCGAAATGTTTCCAGTTCCTAGCAGTTCATCTAAATCTCAACCTCGAACCATAGCACCACCCCCCTCACCACCGGCAGTTCCAGACAGTCACCCTGGTTACGTTAAACTTGGATACAATATTACAGGTCTATCGGGTGTTCTCTAAGCGGATTATCGTAGAAGAAGCCAGATTCAACATAACCATGGTGAACATTACAGGGCTACTCATGAATTCATAAGGGAAGTGCTCGAAGAGAGAACATATGATGATAGCTTTGAACAAATTTCGCGGCTTTTTGCGATATAATGGACGTATCCTGATGGTGGTAATAATCAATTTGTGTTTTGTTTTTCATTTGTATATTAAAGATATATATATATATATATATATATATATATATATATATATATATATATATATATATATATATATATATATATATATACACACACTTTGTGATTGTTGTTGTGTATATGAGTGACGAGGATTCGACTATAGGAGCAATACCTGGTAGTCTGAAAAAGGCAAAATCGATCAGGTTCTTGGTGTTATATGGTCTTGTTTTCCAAATGCTTTTGGTGATCATGAAGTACCGATAAAAGTAAGATCCTCAATATGTTATGACTAGCATTTGATTATACGTTATTAATAAAATAATTTCCGATTACTTATTTGTTTACTTTTTGTTAGTTTGATGATCCTCAATATCATATGCCGTTCACATCTTTAAGGATTTTGTGATGAATACTACCTTTTGTAAAATGTGTAGTATATGTGTTGGATGTGATCTTGTTGTCTGATGTGTAAAATCGTGTATATTATTTATCTTGGAAAATGCCGGTTTAAAGATTACTACACACTAACGGGAAGTGTACCCGATCGTGCAATAGTATAAAGTTGGTAATTCCGAAATCGTTCCAAGGACAGTTTAAACGTGAGAATTAAGATTGCAACTAATAAAATAAACTAAGTTAATCTATGAAAATCGAAAGTACGAGATAATTTGTTTTGTGGCTATTTAACGATTAGCCAAATCAAAGATTGATTAAAAGTAAAGACAATATTTTTATGTTTTTAAGTTTATAAGAAATAGATGCAGACTCAATGAAAAGTAAAGATATTTGAATTCAATAGATAAAAGAATATTCGCCTAGATCTCCTATTTACAGTGTCGGATGATTTGTTATTAAGCTCTAGTTCAATTTATCAATACATGCAACTACAGAGTCGGTTTACCCAGAGTTCTCTTTTAGCAAACATGTCAAACTTGGATTTATTGGCTTAGGGTTCCCTTTCACCAAAGACCTCTTTCGTTTGTGACTTAGTGAAAGGACCCGTTCATATACATTATAAATGATTCACAATAGTTGATTACATCGCGAGGTATTTGACCTCTATATGATACATTTTACAAACATTGCATTCGTTTTTAAAAGACAACCTCTCTTTACATCAAAAATTGACGGCATGCATACCATTTCATATTACATCCAACTATAATTGACTTAATATTAATCCTGATGAACTCAACGACTCGAATGCAACGTCTTTCAAAGTATGTCATGAATGACTCCAATTAATATCCTTAAAATGAGCTAATGCACAGCGAAAGATTTATTTAATACCTGAGAATAAACTTGCTTTAAAGTGTCAACCAAAAGGTTGGTGAGTTCATTAGTTTATTATAATCAATCATTTCCGTAATAGTAATAGACCACAAGATTTTAGTTTTCATAAATATCCGTACACTCGCAAGTGTATAAAAGTATTCTATAAGTCGTTGAGCGCTTCGGTAACCATACTTAACAATTAATGTAGCATATTCCCTATATTATGAAATCTCCCTATACTGTACCAAGTGTAGTAAAAACGAAGTACTATGCAACCGTTTACGATACTAGAGCGACTAGCCCGGTTGGGGTTGTCAAACCCGATAGATCTATCAATAGGATTCGTGCTTACATGCTCTTACAACATATAAATATTAGTTACCAAGCTATTAGGGAAAAATATGCAAAGTGGTACAACTCAACGTAGAATATGTTTTTAGTACTTGTGTCCATTTCGTAAAACAGTTATAAAACAGTGCATGTATTCTCAGCAAAAAAATATATATAAAAAGGGAGTAATGAAACTCACAATACTGTATTTCGTAGCAATTATGTTAATAACTATATATATATATATATATATATATATATATATATATATATATATATATATATATATATATATATATATATATATATATATATATATATATATATATATATATATATATATATATATTAACATATAATATTGATAAAACAAGTTTATATATTAATTATATAATATTTTTACTTATTTAAGTTAGTAATTAGTTGTTAGTCTTATTTTAAATCTTATATAAATTTCCTGATTTTAAATAGTCAACTCCCGATAGGTATATCTCATAGTGTGTTCGACTTCTACAGGTGTAAGAGCCATTATTGGAAAGGTATTTGAGTCCTATAACCAGCCATAATCGGCATATGTTCTGAATCGGAGTATAGGTTAGTTAAAATTTCATTTTGTCACAGGTGCGTAAATCTGTCCGCACAGTTCAATAATTCGTCATAGGAACAGTCCGTAGGCTATGAAAAATAGCTAAACTCAATATTTTTAATTTTTCTTCTATATTTTAGTTATTAACATATACACTAACAGGTGTTATCAAGGTCTTAGTTAGCATAGTTCTCTAGTAAGATTGATTAAGCATATAAGATTAATTTTAGCCAAATCTTTCGGTTCATAAATTATTTGTTACTACATGGTTTTTAATGAAGCAAGTTGCTGGAGACTCCTTAATATGTTATGTTTTCAGAACATAATCGAAAAGTTTTGGTTTCTTAGTCGAAGTTAGGCTTATGCCATTAACTTGTAACGGTGGACAGATTCAGATAAAATCTGTCATCAGTCAACTAATGAATTTTTGAAAAATACTTTCACTTCGTCTAAAATCATGAAAAAATTACAAAAATCTTGATTCATATATATTAACATATATCCAGAGTTATATGCTCTAAAACAAAGTTTAAGATAGCTTTTAAATTCGTGTGTCAAAACAGTTTTCAAGAACCGAATGAGACCAATTGTTGTATATTAAGTTCTAAGGTGTTATACATATATACAAGTTATAAATTTTTATAATAACTTAATATAATGTCATAATACATATAAATAAGTATTTTTTAAGCCAAGTTAGTAAGGTTACATTAGTTTATAAACATGCTTGATTTCCACCAAAACAAGTTCTAGTTTTTACAATTTTTAAAAACTTATTAAGATAGCAATAGAGTATGAATTTAACAAGAGTTTTAAGAAGTGTTCTACCTTGATTTTGAAGCTAGATTGTGACGACCCGGGAATTTCTGACCAAATTTAAACTTAATCTTTATATATTCCCGACATGATAAGCAAGGTTTGTAAAGTTGAGTCCTAAGAATTTTTTTTGAACTGTTTACATAGATTCAGTTGACCTTTGACTACTTCCGACGATTCACGAACAATGGTGCGCAAATAAATATGTAAACATATACATATATATATATATATATATATATATATATATATATATATATATATATGTAAACATATATATATATATATATATATATATATATATATATATATATAATTATAAATATATATGTGTAAATAAATAATATTTATAAGGTACACTTTAATCAACTGGAATTGAAAATATAAAATAACCAGATAAATAAATTATTGATAGGATGAATATATATAAATAACATTATAATAATATTACCTATATGAATATATAGATATGAAAACTAACGCATTTAAATTTGTCATCTTTACTAATATTATTATTATTTTCATTATTATTTAAAAAAAGTATTTAATATCAATAACAGTGTTATTATTATCATGTTATTATTTGACACATACATATTTTTATTATCATATTAATATTATTATAATTAATATCTGTATTAATATCATCACCATATATAGTATAGATATAAAATTTGATATATATATTATTGATGTATTATCATCATTAATAATATTAACACTAGCAAGATTATGATTTTAGTTATTAATATGATTAACATTATTATTATATATAAGTATATGTATATAGGAAATCGGATACATTTAAATATTAATACTATTGTTATCATTATTAATATCAGAACAATCTTTATTATAATATATTATATAAATATGACATTTATATATTTAATTGGTTATATCATTATGATTGTAAATAGTTAGAAAAATTATAATTTTAGTATTATTATGATTATTATTAATATCATTACTAAAAATTATTATTTAAGAGTTATGATCTTTATATATATATATATATATATATATATATATATATATATATATATATATATATATATATATATATATATATATATATATATATATATATATATTTTTTATTGGTATCAATTTGATTAGTATTATTATGATTAATATTTCCATTATTATTATTATTAGTATTTTTAGTGCTTTTAATAATATTAACAATATTAATATTATTCATATATTTATATAATTATTAATATTAATTATTTTATAAACCGTAAATTAAGGAAAGCGTCCAAATTTATTTCTTGTATCAATCACACTATAATTAGAATCCAAAATTTGTACCAATCACAAAGTTAATCAATAGAACAATCCAAGGAAGTTATTAACTATCGACCTCATGAGTTTTTTTTATATTTTCTGTCAAAATCTCGTGGGCTATCAATTTACATTGAACCAACAAATAATTCAGTGTGTGAATTAATTCTTTCATTTTTATTTCACCCACACTATCACTTAACAACGATTACATCCAGTTTTAGATTGATATTTCAAGGAAAAACCCAAGAAAAATTGCCGCATGCCCTGTTCCAGGTTTAATTTTCAAATCATTCGATTTTACAACGAATTTCAAAAATGAGAAATGTAGTATTGATTATAATCTTCTGTTTAAACTATCTGAAAAATCTCTAGTTCCAACTTTCAGTATCGAGCTTTAATTTCTCGAGTCAAACCTTATTTCAAAAAGTCAAACTTTTTGTTCATCATCAAATTCAACCTCAATTCGATGTTTTAGATTCAATTGAGGTTACAGAAAGATTCTAGGAGGGATTTGAGACATCTTTCATGTTATGATCGTTATCTTAAACATGTTAAATTTTTGAATGTGATATAGAGTTTAAAGACGGGTTCATTAGTCTGTTACAGCAATTTTTTTGATTTAATTGATTCAATAATAATTTTAGAACGTTTCTGGTTGATTTCTATATTACTAAATACAATAATGGGACATTGGTCTGTAGAATTCGATTTCTGGTTAGTTGAATTCGATGTAGAAGAAGAATGAATAAGGGAAAACAGATAGAATGGTTTAATTGAAATTAAAATAGGTTATAATCAGAAAAGTTGATCTGGTGAAGTGGTTTGGTGTGTTGTCTGGTATGATTGTGACCCTGGTTCGATTCTAGCTGTTGCCAACATTTTTTTTGGCGATAAACTTTATGAGGTAGTTATTCCTTCCATTATTATTATTATTATTATTATTATTATTATTATTATTATTATTATTATTATTATTATTATTATTATTATTATTATTATTATTATTATTATTATTATTATTATTATTATTATTGTTATTGTTATTGTTATTGTTATTAATGATACTATTATTATCGTTATTAGTATTATAATTATTATTATCATAATCATATTTACAAGTATCATAAGTATTGTTATAGTATTAATATATGTATCATGAATATAATTACCATTTTAGTATTATCCTTAGGTATTATTATTATTATTATTATTATTATTATTATTATTATTATTTTCATTAATTATTATAAGTATTATTAGTATTACTATTATTATTAGTGTTATCATTATTATGAATATGATTATTATTATGAAGATAATAAAATTTATTATTATTTTCATTAATAGTAGTATTAGTATCATTCTATAAATATGAGAATTATTATTATAAACATAAGTATTATTGTTAATATTATTATTAGTAATAAAATTGTTAAAATTATTATTATTAAGTATTATGAATATTATTATTTTTACCATACAAATATTATATTGGTGTTATCAATTATTAATTTCAACAAACATATAATAATCATATAAAAGTATATTTAACTCAACTATTGTAATATTTTTAACGAATACACTTAATTAAATAATAAATTATATATAAGATATCAATACAAAAATTACATCACTAATAATATATATATATATATATATATATATATATATATATATATATATATATATATATATATATATATATATATATATATATATGTTCGATTACGATTATGTGTATTAATAAATATACAAATGTTATAGGTTCGTGAATCCGAGGCCAACCTTGCATTGTACAGTTTGTCTAATGTCGTCATATGTATTTTTACTACAAAATACATTAGGTGAGTTTTCATTTGCCTTTTTACCCTTTACATTTTTGGGCTGAGAATACATGCGCTGCTTTTATAACTGTTTTACGAAATAGACACAAGTAATCGAAACTACATTCTATGGTTGAATTATTAAACCGAATATGCCCCTTTTTAGTCTGGTAATCTAAGAATTAGGGAACAGACACCCTAATTGATGCGAACTCTAAAGATAGATCTATCGGGCCCAACAAGCCCCATCCAAAGTACCGGATGCTTTAGTACTTCGAAATTTATATCATGTCCGATGGAGGATCCCGGAATGATGGGGATATTCTTATATGCATATTGTGAATGTGTTACCAGGTGCTCAATCCATATGAATGATATTTTTGTCTCTATGCATGGGACGTATGTTTATGAGAAATGAAAATATGAAATCTTGTGGCCTATTAAAATTATGAAATGATTATTTATGTCAAACTAATGAACTCACCAACCTTTTGGTTGACACTTTAAAGCATGTTTATTCTCAGGTACAAAAGAAATCTTCCGCTGTGCATTTGCTCATTTTAGAGATATTATTTGGAGTCATTCATGACATATTTCAAAAGACGTTACATTCGAGTCATTGAGTTCATCAAGATTATTATTAAGTCAATTATAGTAAGATATATTATGAAATGGTATGCGTGTCGTCAACTTTAGATGTAATGAAAGATTGTCCTTTCAAAAACGAATGTAATGTTTGTAAAATGTATCATATAGAGGTCAAGTACCTCGCGATGTAATCAACTGTTGTGAATCATTTATAATCGATATGGACTTCGTCCGGATGGATTAGGACAGGTCCTTTCATAGATGATGAGGAAAATGCTTTGTAATGATCTAGTATGAAGATAGAAGTATTTTGAGAGAGTAATTTGGAGTAAAGAATGAGAAAATGGAATGGAAAAATGGGGTGGTACATATTGATGAATTTTAAGTTAATAATGGAGTCATATGTTGCCAAAATGGTTAGTAAACTTGTGAGTTTTTGTCTCATGACTCATTAACAAGACAAAATATGCTAGGATCCAAAAATGGGGCTGCTAAGTAGTGTATTTTTCAATAGTTATACATCTATAAGCTGCGTATTAGACGGGTAAAAATACCGTAAAAATACGAATATAGTTCATGAGGAAATAGAATGCGAATACGAGTATAGCTATCTTTGTTGAATATACTTATGTTAATATATGTATTTAAGTCTTTTAAAAGTGTATTAATACATCTTAATACAATACATATATATTCATTTTAACATAAAGGTTATTACGTCGTTAAATGTTACATATATATATATTGTTTTCAAAACCCTTAAGTTAGTAGTCTCAATTTATATATATATATATATAATCCATTATTAATATACTTAATGAGATACTTAACTATCATATATTCAAGTCAGATATAATCCATATATCCATATATATACATAAGTATATATTTAATACAAGTTACACTGTTGTAAACGGCGTCCGTTGCGACACCCGTTGCGGTGTTTTGGTGACTAAACCATTTTGACCCCGTCCCGTTTTCTTATAAGTCGGTCAACGGTCAAAAGTCAGGTCAAATGCAGGAAAACTTGGGTCAACGCCGGTCAAAAGTCAGAAATTCTGTTAAAATCGGTCATAAGTCAGTTAAATCAATCAAAATTGACTTAGTTTAGTATTCCATTTTGTATTATATTAACGCTGGTAGCAATTATAGGTACAAACTTGTCAACGAAGGTTTTTTAGCTCTAAAATATGTATAAATATATATTTATATATATAAAGTCAACATTAGTCAGCATCCGTTTCGACCCCGTCTCGGCCCCGTTTTTTCCGTTGTGACGTTTTGAGGTCGCTACCGTTTTGGCCCCGTCTCGTATCTTTTTCAACCTTGACAAGTTATGACGTTCGTGAATCGTCGAACAAATGGTTGGTCAATTGTTTGTATGAAACTCATTTCAAAAGTTTTAAAACTTATCAAAATTTATTGCTTATCATGTCGGAATAATGTTATCATATAAAGATTAAGTTTAAATTTTGGTCCAAAATTTCCGGGTCGTCACAGTACCTACCCGTTAAAGAAATTTCGTCCCGAAATTTGATTGAGATCGTCATGCCTGACAATAAGTATGTTTTCATGACGCATAAGAGCTAAAAATTAGAGTTTTATCATCATTGGGTAATATAGATAAATCAATTTGATTTTGTGAAGAGTACGAGTGAAGCTATCGCAAAAGAGTGAAAATGAGTAAATACATGTTCGTCTTATCCTGTGACGTAGCCACGGTTGATTTTTGGAATTCAAGGAATTTTAGAAGAAAATCTTCGAAATCTAAATAAGATTTGATTCTTCGTAAATTAAGGAAATTAGGATCCTCTTTGGTTAAATGTGATAATCTGTTTTGATTGCCCTGTCGGATATTTCAGTATAAATCCACCCTCTTCATTTCCTTATTTCCACAGCTCATACCTTCTATTCTTCCTCCCTCAATTCATACTTTGTCAATATACTCCATCTACTTCTGATTCTTGATATACTCCTAACTTTCATATCTGTCATTCTTCTTATTCATCTACCGCCGGAAGAATCTATTTACTTCTACTATACTCTTGGTTTTCTAGTGTTTTTAGTTCTCCCGTGTCTTTATATTGCTATATGTATCGATATACACGGTTTGTAATTCCTGAGTTGTTGTTGTTGGACTTTATTTCTTCCCTTATATTTCGGAATCCCTGCTTATGTCTTTCTATAATCATTGACATCCCCAGTTAATGCTTTCTCATATTTGTTGCAATTTATACTCCCATTTCTATTTCGAAGCTTCATGCTTTTGTTTTCTCTTCGCAAGTAATGGTCCAGAATTTGTAGGTATGGAATTTCGAATGAACAATGACTAATGTTCTAAGAGAGAAATTGAAATGGCACGATCGAGATTTGTCAAATTTCCAGAATATCCTGGTAAAGACTGAATTATCAAGAAAATATTTTCTTGATATTTTTAGAGGTTTAATAGAATACCAAAGTCATGTAACATGGCACATGATGACGGTATGGTCTGTGAATCGTCATGTCCCATTAGAAACTCAGCATGACTTACTATAATATAATTACGTTGATCAAGTGTCATTATATTATACTAACTCATGCTTCAGTTCCCAACACTACTTCAAAAAACATTCATATTTTACACTCGAAGGTTTCAGAATTTAGAAACTAAAACAGTTTTCTTTCTGATGTAATACTGATATCGCGGAAAAATAAAAGATTTTAGTTAAGAATAGTTATGAAAATATCTTCAGAAATATGGAGGATATTTATAATGAAAGATACGATGATATCTTAGAATATTTAAGATAAGAGGATGATGAAGAATATCGTCCGCAAGGGTTTTAGAGTAAAGAGCAAGGTAATTGCTTAGGATTTCAGCCGACACTGAATTATTTGGATTCTTTGAAGGTAGATTTCATCTTTGTAATTTGTCCACAGTCTCCTTCATAGTTTGCTCAATCCGTTTTTCAGTTTCAAACCTTCTCTTTTTCTGAGCTTTGCCAACACACTATTCTTTATCATCAAACTTTTGACTGTTAAGGTCGTTTATAGTTTTTGCTGCTTCATCAGCATTTTTCCAAAATTTGGAGAACTGGTTCGCGGTTAAGGGTGTTTTTTAGAAACTTCACATTCGAAGTATGTAAGTCTTGGAGATAGACGTTATATGTACATATATAACTGTTGGTGTATACATGCTGCGAGATTTCAAAATACTGATTGCTGGTTCCCAGTAATTGGTATGAAAATTCTTGTTACAAGATGCTGATGAGTAAATGATGGGGTTTCGATAAATATAATGACTTTTTGGAAAGTCAAAGATCAGTGAAGTTGTTGGTAAATTTATTGCTAATGTAGTGGGACATAAACGGTTCCCCGGTAACGATGGCGAAAGGGCAACGTATATATCAAGGTTATAATAAGGCTGTTTTGACTGAAAAGTTGAAGTTGACTTGTTGGAGCTGTGACAAAACTGTCTATTTTGAAAAGGAATTGAAAAATTATTTTAGCTAATAAATGCCAAAGGGTCTGACACGGATACGTGTTAAACTATTACTTTGGTTTCGAGGTTTTTTTTTCAGGTACAAAACTGTGGGTAACATGTGGTTGGATCATCATCTCGATTGTTCATTATTTGAAGTGTCTTCAGGAATTTCGAAGGGTTTGAACACAGATTGTAATCGTTAATATACATATGATGTTCTAGCACAGTTTTGAAGTCAAAGTATAGTTTTGAAATATATAAGAATTCTAAGAGTGATGATACCGGTTATGTCTCGAATTGAATTCTGTAATTTCAAAATCAAGATATGTATTTGAACTTGAATGAGTATGGTTGTTTTGATTTCTATGAAAGAATGTATATTGTTGTAAAAGTAGTTATTATAGTTGCTGATTTGCTGAACCAGGATCGAAGATTGTATAGTGTAAGATGTTAATTGTGAATTTATATATTTCTCGGGTATTACCTACCCGTTAAAAAAAATCACAAATAATGTTTTGTACCAGAGAATTTTATTACAGTCTTTATGAATATATATATATATATATATATATATATATATATATATATATATATATATATATATATATATATATATATATATATTCAGATGTAATACATATTTGATGAGTTAATACTAAATTAAGCTCATTTGATCTTAGGCTGGAATTAGAAATGAATAATCTCTAACATTAGAGATTTCATAATCTTCACAGAGTATTTCACTACTGTAATTAATACTTCATTATATGCGTTGTTGATTAGTAATGATGTCCACGGTGATTCTTGAACTGTCGGAGCTTGTGTTGTTATAGGTACTGCTAGTACTGATGATGCAGACGGTACTGACGGTGCTGGTGATGCTAACGGTACTGTTGATGCTGCTGATAGAACAAGTCTAGCTTGTAAATCATGCACCATTCTTGTCAGGGTTTCTATTTTGGTTTATTCATCTAATTTATCGTTAGGGCTAGAATAGATAATCTCTAAGACTTTAGAGATTACATAATCTTCGCGGAGTGTTTCCCCAATGAAGTTATGAGTCAACAGTTCATCGTTTATTGTTGTTGGTATTCCTTGGTATCTACAGAGCGTATGACATTGGTGCTCATGGGACATATTGTAAAGTTGAGGTTTACGACGCGGTTGTGGTTGGGGGGTGGTAATGGTACTGCTGGCGATGATGATGGTGGTACTGGTTATGCTGCTGGTGCTGCTGCTGGTGTTTGTAACCTTTGTACCATATTCTCCAAACCCACTACCCGAGCGCGAAGTTCGTTGACTTCTTCTATTACACCGGGGTGATTGTCGGTTCGAACGAGCGGATAAATAAAATCTAGAATTTGGTATAGTATATAATCATGACGAGATACTCTGGAAATGAGAGAGAAAATGGTGTTTCGGACAGGTTCGCCGGTAAGTGCTTCAGGTTCTTCTCCAAGAGGGCAATGTGGTGGATGGAAAGGATCTCCTTCTTCTTGTCTCCAATGATTAAGGAGGCTACGAACCCATTCTCAATTCATCCAGAATATATGATGGCTGATTGTTGATCCATTCCAGTCACACTACTTTCGGAGCTTGAGTGGGATTCCATTTCGGAATCCGAGGGACTTGAACTAATGACGAAGTCCATTTTGTACAATTGAATAAAGAATTTTTCGATATGAAATGATTTTTCGGCTATCGGGTGGTATTCTTATTATATAGAATATCTATATATATAAAGCAAAAGGTTTCGTAAATTACGGAGGAATTTACGGATTATGTCAGGCAAAGTTTACAGTAACAGATACGCTAAGATATGAATTAGTGGATACGCTAAGATATGAATTTTGTCTATACACTATTCATGCAATCAATGCAATAAGATGTGTCTAGACTAAGAATGATAAGCATGTAAATTCCGACAAAAATGATGAGCAAAACTTTTGACATGCAGACACGGTCGAAGTCCAGACTCACTAATGCATCCTAACGACTATCAGTTTGAAACACTAATGCAGACCTGGTTCGCTAAGACCACCGCTCTGATACCAACTGAAAGGACCAGTTCATATACATTATAAATGATTCACAATAGTTGATTATATCGCGAGGTATGATACATTTTACAAACATTGCATTCGTTTTTAAAAGACAAACTTTCTTTACATTGTAAATTGACGGCATGCATACCATTTCATATTACATCCAACTATAATTGACTTAATATTAATCTTGATGAACTCAACAACTCGAATGCAATGTCTTTCAAAGTATATCATGAATGACTCCAATTAATATCCTTAAAATGAGCTAATGCACAGCGGAAGATTACTTTAATACCTGAGAATAAACATGCTTTAAAGTGTCAACCAAAAGGTTGGTGAGTTCATTAGTTTATCATAATTAATCATTTCCATAATAGTAATAGACCACAAGATTTAATTTCCATAAATATCCGTACACTCGCAAGTGTATAAAAGTATTCTATAAGTTGTTGAGCGCTTCGGTAACCATACTTAACAATTAATGTGGCATATTCCCTTTATTATGAAATCTCCCTACACTGTACCAAGTGTAGTAAAAATGAAGTACTATGTAACCGTTTACGATACTAGAGCGACTAGCCCGGTTGGGGTTGTCAAACCTGATAGATCTATCAATAGGATTCGCGCTTACATGCTCTTACAACATGTAAATATTAGTTACCAATCTACTAGGGAAAAATATGCAAAGTGGTACAACTCAACGTAGAATATGTTTTTAGTACTTGTGTCCATTTCGTAAAATTTTTATAAAACAGCGCATGTATTCTCAGCCCAAAAATATATATAAAAAGGGAGTAATGAAACTCACAATACTGTATTTCGTAGCAATTATGTATATGACGGCACTGAACAAGTGCAGGGTTTATCTTGGATTCACGAACCTATATCATATATATATATATATATATATATATATATATATATATATATATATATATATATATATATATATATATATATATATATATATATATATATATATATATATATATATATATATATATATATATATATATATATTAACATATAATATTGAAAAAACAAGTTTATATATTAATTATATAATATTTTTACTTGTTTAAGTTAGTAATTAGTTGTTAGTCTTATTTTAAATCTTATATAGATTTCCTGATTTTAAATAGTCAACTCCCGATAAGTATATCTCATAGTCTGTTCGACTTCTATAGGTGTAAGAGCCATTATTGGAAAGGTATTTGAATCCTATAACCAGCCATAATCAGTATATGTTCTAAATCAGAGTATAGGTTAGTTAAAATTTTATTTTGTCAGAGGTGCGTAAATCTGTCCGCACAGTTCAATAATTCGTCATAGGAACAGTCCGTAGGCTATGAAAAATAGCTAAACTCAATATTTTTAATTTTCCTTCTATATTTTAGTTATTAACATATACACTAACAGGTGTTATCAAGGAAAATAGCCCAGGTCTTAGTTAGCATAGTTCACTAGTAAGATTGATTAAGCATACAAGATTAATCTTAGCCAAATCTTTCGGTTCATAAATTATTTGTTACTACATTGTTTTTAATGAATCAAGTTGCTGGAGACTCCTTAATATGTTTTGTTTTCATAACATAATCGAAGAGTTTTGGTTTCTTAGTCAAAGTTATGCTTATGCCATTAACTTGTAACGGTGGACAGATTCAGATAAAATCTGCCATCAGTCAACTAATGAATTTTTGAAAAATACTTTCACTTCGTCTAAAATCATGAAAAAATTACAGAAATCTTAATTCATATATATTAACATATATCCAGAGTTATATGCTCTAAAACAAAGTTTAAGATAAATTTTAAATTCGTGTGTCAAAACAGTTTTCAAGAACCGAAAGAGACCAATTGTTGTATATTAAGTTCTAAGGTGTTATACATATATACAAGTTATAAATTCTTATAATAACTTAATATAATGTTATAATACATATAAATAAGTATTTTTAAAGTCAAGTTAGTAAGGTTACATTAGTTTATAAACATGCTTGGTTTCCACCAAAACAAGTTCTAATTTTTACAAGTTTTATAAACTTATTAAGATAGCAATAGAGTAGGAATTTAACAAGAGTTTTAAGAAGTGTTTTACCTTGATTTTGAAGCTAGATGATGAGGAAAATGCTTGGTGATGATCTAGTATGAAGATAGAAGTATTTTGAGAGAGTAATTTGGAGTAAAGAATGAGAAAATGGAATGGAAAAATGGGGTGGTACATATGGACGAATTTTAAGTTAATAATGGAGTCATATGTTGCCAAAATGGTTAGTAAACTTGTGAGTTTTTGTCTCATGACATATTAACAAGACAAAAGATGCTAGGATCCAAAATGGGGCTGCTAAGGAGTGTATTTTTCAATAGTTATACATCTATAAGCTGCGTATTAGACAGATAAAAATACCGTAAAATACGAATAGAGTTCATGAGGAAATAGAATTCGAATACGACTATAGCTATCTTTGTTGAATATACTTATGTTAATATATGTATTTAAGTCATTCAAAAGTGTATTAATACATCTTAATACAATACATATATATTCATTTTAACATAAGGGTTATTACGTAGTTAAATGTTACATATATATATTGTATTCGAAACCATTAAGTTAGTAGTCTCAATTATATATATATATATATATATATATATATATATATATATATATATATATATATATATATATATATATATATATATATATATATATATATATATATATATAATCCATTATTAATATACTTAATGAGATACTTAACTATCATATATTCAAGTTAGATATAATCCATATATCCATATATATACATAAGTATATATTTAATACAAGTTATGACGTTCGTGAATCGTCGAACAAATGGTTGGTCAATTGTTTGTATGAAACTCATTTCAAAAGTTTTAAAACTTATCAAAATTTATTGCTTATCATGTCGGAATAATGTTATCATATAAAGATTAAGTTTAAATTTTGGTCGAAAATTCCCGGGTCGTCACACTTAGTAATTAACTAATTACAGGATTAAGATTCAATTGGTTACGCGTTCGCTCCACACAATTCACCCCTATTTTGTTAAATCTATGTTACCCGGTTTACCCCCTTGGTCCAGTAAGCACCCAATTGGTTAAGACAAATCAATTGAAAACTAGTGTACTAAATTGAAACAGGGTTCCCTTTGTTCAAACAAGATCACTAATCAACCTAGTAACAATAATCAACACCCACAAGAATGGTTCTTAATCAAAACTCATAATTATCATGCATTAATCAAATCAAACATTAAAGCATCATCCAAACACATACGAATATTCAATCTAGACAAACATTTAAGTGCTTAGCCAACCATGGCTTAAACCAAAATCACAAATAGACAATTAAGTGTATTCATAATGATGATAAGAATTAAACCTAATGAAAATTGTGTTCTTGAATGATGAACGGATCAAGACGCGTTTCCGGAATGATTGATGTGTTAGAATGATCTTGGAGTTCCCCAAAAATCACCCTTTTTCGTCAAAAAGCTGCTGGAATTCGTATGGATGCAATAATGAATAATTAGGGTATAAATTCGGCCTTTAAATAGGTAAAATCTGAAACCAACTGAAGGTGGAGCGGCGCTCCATATGCTGTAAATCTGGTTCCTGGCCTTCTGAAAACTCTCGACATGAAAATCCTGCCTACTGGAGCGGCGCTCCATGTTTTTGAACGGCGCTCCAGACCCCTTTTTGCTGAATCCGGACTGTAAAACTCATAAAATCACTCGTTTTCGAACCAAACTCGAATCGAACCAATCTCGTTCACTCGTTTCCATAGAAAATCAGTAAAACCATCAAATAACTTAAAATTTCATCTCCTTGGTCTTAGAACTCGAACTTTCACAACACTTATCGAAATAACACCAAATCGTATCCAAAAGGACCAAAATGTGCCCGATATCGCTAAAGAAAACGCGTATGAAATATGCGATATCAAACAACCCCACACTAGAGTTTTGCTTGTCCCCAAGCAATTAAACTCGATAATAATCTTCTACCATATGATAACATCTTCAAACATATATGTAGAACCAAACCAATAACCAACAAACCAACAACTAGCGTGGGCACAATTTGGAGTAAATACCAACCATACCTCCCACTTGCATTCCCCCAAAATTAACTTCCCAATCCTCAAGCAATCAAATATGAACAAAGTAGCTAATTAAAGTCTTGAATAGCGTACCAAATAAAATGAGGCAAACAATCTCGAACCATAATGTAAGTCTTCAAAGGAACTGGGAATCAAGTGGGAGTCAAACACCAAAGATATGACAATCGAATGCATGTGCCAAAAAGAACGCACGGGCTACCCGCAATTGGTCAAGCTAATGCCTCCCACATTACCTAACATCATGAGATGTTGGTAAGAAAATAATGTGCTTAGGAGGATACAAATTACGTCCAGATATCATCGATAATCATGAGGTAATCATCTAATCCGTTAAGTCAACCATAAAGATTGAGGTTCATCAGGTTTAAAAGCTGATATTTTACCTTTCCGGAGGTTATCCACTGGGAATCTGATCAATCACTAACATTTTATGTATCATGGTGCGCTTCCCATTAGGCTAGCAAATCTCCCTCATTGAGATAAGCTTTGACTACCAGTTTCCCTGTTTGACGTTGAGGCCTGGTAGATTTTCAGTCGATTTTAGCAATGACTTTTCAAGATTTTTCGTCACCCTACAAGTGGTCTGGACTACAACTTCTGAAACAAATCAGCAAGTGTGTCGTTCGGGAGACTTGACTCCATTTAGGGTGGAATAGATACATCCTGTGTGGTTAAATAAAGTACTCGGGTGCAACATTGTCCTTGTTAGGAGAAACAATGAGGATCACCCTGTTAAAGTTTTCAATCTAGCGCATGGTCCGGTTTCGACCACACGCTACTATCACCGTTCATACGGTTGACACTCGCCTTGGTGCAAGTGACCTACGTATGAATTTAAATGTTCATGTAGGATTTCACATTCAAAATAATGAACATGTTTCGAAAGTTCAAGACTTTCACCTCTAACAGTACCTCATCGTGAAATGATGGGTAATGAAATGGTACAGCTTAAGAGGTATACATACCAAGTAAAACGTTCGGAAGACTTTACTTCCTTAATGAGTGGATCTGACTCACTCGGGAATGCCAATCTATTTCAATTGACACTCCGTTTAAATCCCAAAAACCTTTGGGTGCCATAGCTTTTGGCTATGGGTTGTGTTGTCTAAGCAAATACAAGCACGTAGCTATTGTTCCTAAAAAGGACAACACTGGTGAAACTCTAGGCTCCTCTTCCTACAGTATCACACCATTAAATGATGTAATAATAAAATGATATAGTTTCGGAAGTCTGCTATACCAAGTAATCAAAAGGTTGTGATCTGGCACGTGATTCGGTCACAATCACGCTATGCAATCACCGCTCTCTCACATTTTACACCCATTTTGGTACAGGTGACCTACTATTGAGTTCCTCGAACTCGTAGGATTTCATGTCCAAGATAATGAACATGTGGGACAATTTTGGCTTCTTTAAAATCACGAAATATGCCATAAAATACCAAGCCAATTTTCATAATAAAGGTTTTGGCCGAATTTTCAATTGTTTTTCTACTTTTTTTTTATTTTTAAACTAACTTTTCTATTTTTTTTATGTTACCCCTAATTTTTTCATATTTTTTTACGACCAAAACCCGTGAAACGTCAAGTGTTTTTTAAATCAAAACTAATATGATGATGATTCCATTAACAACCAACCCGAGAGATTTTACATCCCCCACCCCACACTTGAGATCAAGTAATGTCCCCATCAATTGAGATCAAAATTAGATAAAAATCGAAAGGGTTATGTGAGAAAGAAAATATAAAAACTTATCGAGCTTAACCACTGATCGCGGAATGCCAGTGACAGATGGCGCTGAACTGACTGCCAGCATAAGAACATCGTCCATTCCCGATCATTACACCAATATCATAAATCATGCAGTTTTGCTGAACTTAATGCCAGACTTGAAAAATCGTTTCACCAACAAACCTAAGAAAAGAAAAACAAACGAACTACATAACAGGACAAGATGGCACCACCCGATGCCGAAACGCCTTGTCCCTCAAATAAGTTTCAAAGTACACAATCAGAGAATATAATTATTCAAGTACAGACCAAATGAAAAGAAAATAGTTTCAAACAAATACAACATGATATGCTCAACAATCAATCATTCCTCGGCCACAAGTCTCCGAACGGGTCCCAATCCACACCATAAGTATCCTGGCAAGCTTGGTACGAGTCATATGATGGATCCGGCCTCAGAGGAGTAACTGATGTATAATCAGGGATCGTAGTACGCGTCGGAATATACGCCTCCGGGTTCTGACGCATCTGTCTCTGAATTTGTCTCTGATGAACCTCCCACTGATTGTGGGCCCGAATCCCTCTCACATCATACTCTACCATGTCAACTCGCTCACCCAAATGACCCATCTCTGTTCCAAACTGTCCCAGCGCTGTGTTAATCGCACCATAACTGTTCTCATGCCAAACCCTCATATCCTCGTTATGCCTGCGCAGCTCCTCTAACATCCTCTGATTATGCTCAACATGAGCATCATACGCTGACCGGCTGTCCCGATACTCCAGATGAATACCGTCTACACTGTTAACCAACGAATTCCAACTCTCTTCACCAAGTGACCACGTACCCTGTACGTTCGCAGCACTCGAGCTACCTGCCTCATGCGTGGATCGACTAACACCACATCCACGACCACATCCAGCGCCATCTCCTGGTTATTGTTGCTCATCATCCACCAAAACCCAACCTTGTGGACCTCTTTGGATAAACTCAGCTTTTGAGAAAAACAGAATATTAGTGGGCATCGCCTCAACCCCCAACATACTACACCTATTAGTCGGGACTGAAAACACCCGAGCAAATCTAGTCACCAAGTGTCCACCTAACAACGGGCGTTCTATTCGTTTATCTGTTCCAATCTCTTGAAACCATGCTCCTAACATACAAGGGACGTCAATCCGCTCTCGCAATTTAATCTGCTGAAGAATCCAAAGATCTCTTCGCTGAATCTTATTCGCATTTCCTCTAGCCATAAACATGTGAGCAATCATCTTAAAAATCATCCGGTCCTCCGGAAGTCGAAGCATTGACTGAACACTCCTACTTGAACTAAAAGGACCCGCATCACCTTTCGCTACCCGTTGGCCAATAATCACTTTCACTAAACGGTTCCTGCCCAAACACCTTCCCCTGTACCAAGAACCACTTTAAATCGTTGTCATTTAACTCGGGATATAAATCCAATGCCCGAGCTACCCCAATCTTACTCAAGCTGCTCTCCAACCCTCCTAATCTGAATGTCAAGAAATCTGCCTCTGTCAGAGAGGTTCACGGTCTACAACTAACAGTGGAAAAGAACTCTATAGTTAATGGCTCAAAGATATCCTCATTAATTTCAAATAACCGTTCGTATGGCCTCAATTCTTCACCCGCATATGTTACCCACAAAAACCCATGCAATCTCCTAACAATATTGTTACCCAAAGCTGTGAGTTGCGTCCAATCCAAATAATAAGTTCGTTATATCGGACGGGCGCTATTAATCGTGAATCGTTCTTCTAAATCCTCGTCATTATAGATTTGTCACAACCATAGCTCCAGATTATTTGGTGGTTGTCTTGGTTGTTCGGTGTTGCCTCGCGATCTCTACACACATGAAACAAATAAAGAAACCAAAACACCAAACTCAAAAGTTAGTGTTAGTCAAAATAATAAGCACCAAAGTCCCAGCACAACTAAAACATGTTACATGCTAAGTCACTTTAAAGACAATCACCAAGTTAACCGAGTAACACATGTAAACATGCCAAGAACTCAAATCTATGCATATCAAATTGTCTCTTAAAACATAGCACACAACAACCATACCAAAACATGTCAAACATGACTACTCATAACAATTTTAACTTTCTCAAATCCAATAAAGTTCATCATGTTTGCTAACTTTTTACCAGTTCAAATAACTACTATCAAACTACTCATCTCATCACAAAACACAAGTTATGTCTTTTACTATATGACGATCGCTCCAAATCCATATGGACGAACACGTCATTCATTGATTTCATTGCGAGGTATTTGACCTCTATATGATACGTTTTGTAAACATTGCATTCTTTTGAAAATGCACACCATAAATGAATATTCAAATCAAAGGTTTTCGACATCTGATGATTTCTACATATAGACAATCACCGTATATAATAGTTTACAATAGTACTTTCGTTGACAATGCAGTCAACATAAGGTACATGATGATGAATTGGTGAATGCAACGTTTTCTTGAAAAATATGCCATATAAGACTCCATGCACATAGCTTGTCTATCATATAAGCAAACAGCGGAAGACTTCTAGGGAACCTGAGAATAAACATGCTAACAAGTGTCAACACAAAGGTTGGTGAGTTCATAGTTTGTATGTTTCGCATAATCTGTATATAAAGATGGATCACAAGATTTAAGTTGTTTCATCCAGAAACGTTTATCAAAATATTCTACGAAATTGAGCACCCTGGTAACTAAACTTAACATATATATAATTTGTACCATTTGTATAATCATCTTAATAATACACGCAAACCAACGTGTACGCTTCTCAAATAGCATACTTCCGTTAAAAGGCTAGTGCTCTAGCTCGGACGGGGATATCAAGCCCTATGGATCCATATACTACTACTCGCGCCCACCAATTCTTATAACCGGCAGTTACTAGTTACCAAAGCTAAGGGATTATCGGTTCAAACTTAGTGTAGAATTTAGTATGTACTTTATCCATTGTGTCTAAAATAAATTGAATGTATTCTCAGTCCAAAAATATATATTGCAAAAGCAATTAAAAAAGGATCAATGAAACTCACCTTAGCAGCACATAAAGTTGTTCATCGTAATGTGACCGAAACTCGGTATATCAAATAATCGTAGATCTCAACCTAGAGAACATATGTTGGTCAATAAATGTCTATCAAGCTAGGTCAGGTCATAGTGTATCACAATCCTAATGCTCAAAATTGACATACAAAAGTTATTCAAAGTTGTTTCAAAAAGTCAATTTTGACAATAGTTCAACAAACGAGACGTACCTTATATAAGGATTCATTTACTCGGTTGGTAATATTCAAAAATCCATTTTATCAATCTCGTAAACAAGTTTTTTAAGTATTAATTGCATATTCAAAAAGCAATTCCAATTAATGTCAATTATAATTCAGTTGACCATATCTTTTGATTCGTTCCTCGAAACTATTCGATATCTAAATGAAAAGTTATTGATTTTTCGCCAGCTTTCCGAAAACATGTATATCATATACCTTTTACCCGTAATATATGTATTTAATTCGTGATTTATTATAAATTGTTTAACGACAAAATTTAGCATACAAGCATGTATAAATATATACACTCTAGCACTAGTATGTATACACTATTAATTTATAAAATATAAAATATAAATGCTTACGTATTAATATTGAGATTCAATATTGTAGAAAAGTACGTAGAAGTAACGGAGATGATAAATACTAAGTTTGATTCACAATTATACCCCCGAACATTACCCATAACCTCCTTGGCAATAACCCATAATTTCTTTAGCTTTAATTCATTCGAAAATCATTTTTGAAATCGTTTGAACATGACCTCGTCGTAGTATTTTATGTATAATACTAATAAAAATAATATTAATACTACTGATAATAATAAGATTAATATTAATATTAATCTTTAATAATAATAATTATAATAATTACAATAATAATATTAATAATAATAATAATAATAATAATATAAATATTACGGAGTATATATCTATATCTGTGTAAGTGTGTGTGATGTTCGAGCAAAACAATTGAATTTATAGTGCCTTTTCTGAAAAATCACCCCATGCGATCGCATGGGATTTGTGCTTCAAGGCCATGCGATCGCATGGCCCTCTGATCCAGCTCACAAACTTTTAACTTTTTGTTTGTCGACATAATTTTATATAATATATTTAATTTATATAATTAATTGTATATTATATTAAATTCACATGCATAGTTGACTTGTAATTTTTGTTCCGATAAGTCGTACGTCATCACTCGACTTATGTCCCGGTTTCGGTTTTTCAAATGTCCTTTCGTACGCTGAGAAAACTTGTATTTTACATTTCGTGTCACGTACATTTGTCAAAATATAGCCTTAAATTATCCCTAAACTATACCACTCAAAGTATATCTTAAACTTTCGAGTATTTTGAACATTTACTTCTATAAATCATCATCTCGCTATTTATTAATATATATATATATATATATATATATATATATATATATATATATATATATATATATATATATATATATATATATATATATATATATATATATATATAATAACAATTCGTTTTTATGACCAAGTTAATATTATATTTTATCGTATTGTTAAATATATATTTTCGATATTAATAAACAAGTTTAAAATACATATCGCAAGTTATTCATATATCTAATTCCAACAGTTGATATTCCTTATTATTGTATGTGTCCAAATTACGTTATTTAAACAAACACTTTACCATTTATTCCGAATACCGTTAAGAATGAATGATTTCCCAAATCAACGTGGACCTTACAACAGAGACCCGTAATAATATCATAATCCTTAAGGGACTCAATAATTATCTTTTAATTCAAACATTTGGCATAATCTTTTAACTCTGTATCTAAATATATCAATCAGATAATCAAACCAATAAGTTTAATGCACAGTATCATATACTCAACACTTTGTTACGTTTTCAAGCTATGGTATATATATGTATCTATTTACCTATAATTGTTATCGAATCGTTGAGAACAATCGAAAGGTAATTGAATAGTTCAAAAAATTTGAGATTCAACTTTACAGACTTTGCTTATCGTGTCGGAAACGTTAAAGATTAAGTTTAAATTTGGTCAAAAATTTCCAGGTCATCACAGTACCTACCCGTTAAAGAAATTCCGTCCCGAAATTTGAGTGAGGTCGTCATGGCTGACAATAAAAATGTTTTCATGACGAATATGAGTTGGTAAATAGAATTTTATCACCATTGAATAATACGGATAAAACAATCCGATTACTCGAAGCGTATGAGAGAAGTTATCGTAATAGAGTGAAATGGAGAATAGAGATTCGTCTTATCTCTTGATGTACTAACGATTGATTTCCGAAATTTAAGGAATAGAAAATCTTCATAATTTAAATAAGATTTGATTCTTCAGAATTTAAGGAAATTAGGATTTTCTTTGATTAAATGCGTAACTCCTTTATCGCACACAAATTTAGATTCTCAAACACACAAACCCTAGGTTCAAGTATAACTTCTAAAAACACAAGATTAATCATGAATTCAAAGCATACAATGATAATCTAACAAAACCCATTACTAATTAGAACGCAAAACCCCATTTAAACAAACCCCACATTAATTCATCATGTAAATCAAAGATTAAGCATGTAAATACACCTAATTAGATGAAATAAGCAAGATAGAAAACAAATTCAGACCTTAGTGGGAGCCATTCTTGCAAGATGTGGAAGTAATTAGACAAGAAATTGAAGTTTAGAAAATTAGAGTTTTTAGATTTAAGGATTTGTAGGTGTAAGAGAATTGGATAGAATGAAAAGAATGAAAGAGTTTGGTGTAAAATACAGCTGGTACCCGTCCCTTTATTTTTGTGGGTTGAAAAATTCGTTTTTTTTTTATTAAAAAGCAAAACAGTCTGCCCGTCTGTCAAATGGAGCGGCGCTCCAGATGTGGCGCGGCGGTCAATAGCATGGCGCGGGCGCTCCGAATTGTCGCGCGGCGCTCCATTAGGCAGCAAAATCATGTCGAGGAGTTTCAAAAATCTGGCACATCAGGTACGTACCATTTGAGCGGCGCTCAAGGTTTTGTAGCGGCGCTCCAAATGCTGAAAACCCAGTATTTCGCAATTTTAAGCCATTTTAACCCAATTTCTCAACCTAAAGACCAACAATAACCTCAAACAAAAAGCCGAGCATGATCACGTTGCACATATTATCAAACAAGAACAAAAACATACAAACTCTACAACAATGTGAATTTTATTACCGAGTCATTCACAAGACTCGTTACCAACTTCAAGTGACGTTAGGATCGGGTTCAACGTGAACCCCGTCATCAATCTCCAACGGACCATCAAAATATTTCTTCACTCGATGTCCGTTAACCTTAAAGGTAGTACCACTAGTATTTTTCAACTCAATCGCACCGTATGGGTACACCTTAACAACCTCAAATGGTCCCGTCCACCGGGACTTAAGTTTTACCGGTAAAAGCTTCAATCTAGAGTTGAACAAAAGCAATCGATCACCCTCATTAAACTCTTTCGGACCCTTTAACCTTCTATCATGCCATTGCTTGGTTTTCTCTTTATAAATTAACGAATTTTCATACGCATCAAGGCGTAATTCACCAAGCTCATTCAATTGCCCCGCCCTTAGGCGTCCGGCTTCCTTCAAATCCAAATTGCGCTTTTTAAGTGCCCACATCGCTTTATGCTCAATCTCCAACGGGAGATGGCACGTTTTTTCATAAACCAACCGATAAGGAGTGGTACCAATCGGTGTTTTATAGGCGGTTCGAAATGCCCACAAAGCTTTATCAAGCTTATTCGCCCACTCCTTCGGATTCGACCCGACAGTTTTCTCAAGAATTATTTTAAGAGCTCGATTGGTATTCTCAACTTGTCCGCTCGTTTAGGGATGGTACGAAGTAGAAACTTTATGGAGAACTCCATATCACTTCAACACCTTCTCCATTTGGGCGTTACAAAAATGAGTACCCCTATCGCTAATCAAAGCTTTAGGAGTTCCAAATCGAGAGAATAAACGCTGAAGGAAAGAAATCACAACTCGGGCATCGTTTGTAGCTAAAGCTTGCGCTTCGGCCCATTTAGACACGTAGTCAATGGCAACGAGTATGTAACTATAATTCTGAGATTTCGGAAATGGCCCCATAAAGTTTCCCCCAAACGTCAAATACTTCGCAAACTTGGATGCTTTGTTGAGGCATCTCGTCCCGTTTGGTGACTTTACCGGCCCTTTGACAAGAATCGCACGATTTGAAAATCCGGTGGGCATCTTTGAAAATTGTTGGCCAAAAGAAGCCGGCATTATAGACTTTACGCCCCGTGATTTGGGGTCCAAAATGCCCACCGGTAGGCCCACTATGGCACTCGATCAAAATACGCATACACTCTTCACCGGAAACACACCAGCGGATAACTCCATCAGGACAACAACGAAAAAGATAGGGGTCCTCCTAGAAATAGTACTTAAGGTCACTGAAGAATTTCTTCCTCTTTTGATGTGACCACCATTTTTCCAAGAATCCCCCAACGAGATAATTAGCATTGTCCACTTACCATGGCTCGTCCACCTTGTCCATCGCCATGAGATATTCATCGGGAAAATCATCATGGATACTCGACTCGTGAAGGACTTCGAGATTTGGATTCTCGAGTCTAGACAAGTGGTCAGCCGCTAGATTTTCAGCACCCTTCTTATCCCGGATCTCGATATCAAATTCTTGCAAAAGCAAGATCCATCTAAGCAGTCGAGGTTTTGCATCCGGTTTCGAGAATAGGTACTTAAGAGCAGAATGGTCCGTAAAAACAATAGTCTTAGACAAGACTAAGTAGGACCGGAACTTATCAAACGAAAAGACCACCGCAAGGAGCTCTTTTTTAGTGGTAGTATAATTCAATTGCGCTCCTTGCAAGGTTTTGCTTGCATAATAAATGGGTCAAAAATGTTTCTCGACCCTTTGACCCAGAACAGAGCCAACAGTAAAATCAGAAGCATCACACATAAGCTCGAATGGAAAGGACCAATTTGGAGCAATTCTGATGGGTGCATTGATCAGTTTCTCCTTAAGAAGTTCGAATGCCTTTTGGCACTCTTCGGAGAAATTCCACGGTGTGTCCTTTTCGAGGAGTTTGTTCATCGGGCTAGCGATTTTAGAAAAATCCTTAATGAACCACCGGTAAAAACCGGCGTGCCCAAGAAAACTCTGAACACCCTTAACATCGGTAGGAGGTGGAAGGTTCTTAATAGCGGTTACCTTCGCGGGATCCACCTCAATACCGTTCTTAGAAATCTTGTGCCCGAGAACTATGCCCCCCTTGAACCATGAAATGACACTTTTCCCAATTGAGCACAAGATTAGACTTCTCACACCTTTCCAACATCCCTTCTAAATTAAGAAGGCATGAATCAAAAGTGTCACCGAAAACCAAAAAGTCATCCATGAACACCTCCATGCAATCTTCTATCATATCATGGAATATGGCCATCATGCACCTTTGAAAAGTGGCCGGAGCATTGCAAAGGCCAAAGGGCATGCGTCGGTATGAGAATGTGCCATACGGCACGTGAAAGTGGTTTTCTCCTGGTCCTCGGGCGAGATAGGAATTTGAAAATAGCCCAAAAAACCATCAAGAAAACAATAAAAGCTGACCTCTCTAGCATTTGATCCATGAAAGGTAACGGGAAGTGGTCTTTGCGTGTGGCGTCGTTCAACTTCCGGTAGTCAATACAAACACGCCACCTCGTGACAGTCCGAGTGGAAATTAACTCATTTTTATCATTAGTGGTAACAGTCATACCACCTTTCTTAGGTACACAGTGTACCGGGCTAATCCACGGACTGTCAGAAATCGGGTAAATCAGACCTGTATCGAGGAGCTTAATGATCTCTTTTTTCACGACATCTTGCATTTGCGGGTTCAACCTCCTTTGTCGTTGCACCACAGGTTTGGAGTTATCCTCCATTAGGATTTTGTGGATGCAATAGGAGGGACTAATACCCTTAATGTCGTGAATTTTCCATACAATGGCCGATTTATGGGCCTGCAGCATGGTTACAAGCTCAGTTTTCTGACCTGTAGTAAGAGAAGAAGAAATAATTACCGGGAGCTTAGATTCCTCCTGCAAATAAGCGTATTCCAAATGATCTGGAAGTGGCTTTAATTCTAACTCGGGAGGTTCTTCAATCGAAGACTTGCTCCAGTAATCCACATCACGTTCGAGTTCTTTGAACTCCTCCTCAGTCGGGTCATAGCCGTTTTCCATCAAGGTGGTCAAAATATCCACCTCCTCAACCTGCAACTCTTCATCAATTTCAACCAATGAATATTCTCCTGAACCCTGTAACTCTGGGAATTCCTGCAAAAACTCAGACTGGACATTCACAGTGTTAAGAAAATAGCATGTATCATCAGTGTAGGCAGGGTATTTTAAAGCATGGTCGATTGAGAAAGTTGCATGCAAATCATCTATCCTATGGGTCAACTGTTGGCCATAAACATCAATGATACATCTAGCCGTATTTAAAAATGGTCTACCCAAAATCAGTGAAATCCTCTCATCCACTTCCATATCCAACACCACGAAATTGGCCGAGAAAACCAACGACCCGGTCTTAACTAGCATATTCTCTATAATTCCACGAGGGAATTTAATGGAGCGGTCAGCTAGCTAAATAGCCATACGCGTGGGTTTCAACTCCCCGGGGTCTAGCTTTAAGTAAATAGAATATGAAATTAAATTTATGCTAGCCCCCAAATCTGCCAACGCCCTCATACAATCCAAATTACTCAGTAAACAAGGAATGGTGAAACTCCCAGGATCCTCAAGCTTCTCGGGAAGCTTGTTTGAAACTACCGCTGAGCATGCGGCATTCAACCTGACTGAAGACACATTTTCCAGCTTCTTCCTGTTAGTTAGCAAGTCCTTAAGAAACCTTGCGTACTTGGGCATACCTACAATCACATCAATAAAAGGCAAATTTATATTAACTTTTTTAATCAAGTCCATGAACTTGGACTTTTCTGCCTCCAGCTTCTTGAATCTCTGCTTCCTCGGGAATGGGAGCGGTGGTTGATACTCTTTAACTACCGGTTTAGCAGCAACAGTTTCTGGTACCCTCACAACTTTCTCAATTCCGGCTCCTTTTCCCCCTCCGGTTCACTAACAACAACCGGATCACTATCCTTAACCAACGGCACTCGCAAATCATACTCATCGGGCTTCCTCAGTGGATCATATGCTAAACCACTTCGGGTAGTGATAGCATTAACGTGCCCATTCTTCGGGTTATTATCTGTCTTACTCGGTAACTCCCCCGGTTTCCTCTAATTATGCTGATTAGCAAGTTGACCAATTTGTTTCTCTAGATTCTGAATAGCCGCTTGTTGATTTCGAAACATTGATCATTCTTCTCATTGTTTTGAGTAACAGTAGTAACAAGCTGAGTTTGAGACATCAAAAGCTTTTCGATCATAGCTTCAAGGTTGGACTTTTTCTCTTCAGCTTGGGGCTTTTGAAAATACCCGGGAGCTTGCTGTTGATATCCTCCACTAGATCCTGGCTAGAACCTCGAACCTTGATTACCTTGAGGATTATAGGGATTATTGAAATTTCTATTAAACTGCGCACGTCCCTGAAACTGATTGTTGTTCTGTTGACTAATATAAGCGATCTCTTCTTTTTGGTTCATAGTCAAACCCGCATCACAATCTTTTCCTAAGTGTAATCCCCCGTAAAATTCATAACCAACCTTAATACCATGCATGTCCTTCTCCAACTTCTCCAAGTGTCTACCAAATTTGTCTAACTTAGCATTAATAAACCCATAATCATCATACGCACCAGTGGTTTCGGTTCTCTTAACTGACACTGAATGAGTTGACTCATGATCTTGATTCCATTCGTGAGTGTAAGCAACTTTATTTTCAATAATATCTAGTGCCTCTTCTTCGGTCTTATACATTAAAGTTCCACCTTCTTCTTGATCAATACTCTGACGAGTTGGTATGTCACACCCCTTATAGAAAATTTGGACCTTTTGTAAATCATTCAACCCGTGTTGCAAACACGAGCGTAACAAATTAGAATAACGGTCCCAAGCATCAAACAACGTCTCACTGCTCGTTTGTCTGAATTGTGAAATATCTGCTTGAAGTCTAGCAGCTCGAGACGCAGGGAAAAACTTTGCTAAAAACTTATCCACCAAAACTTCCAAAGAGGTAATCGCTCCCTCTGGCTGCTTATCTAACCATCTCTTAGCTTCTCCCTTAAGAGTCCAGGGAAAAAGCCTCGTCTTGATCGAAGTATCGGCAACCTCATGCAGCTTGAACAAGTTGCAAACATCATTAAAAATACGAAGATGCTCGTTAGCATCCTCACTATCCTTGCCATGAAATTGGCAGTCAGAATAAATCAAACTCAGAATCGGACCTGTAATTTGAAAAGGTTGAGTGATGTTCGGTTGAGTAATCGAATTGCCTTGGCCAGCTCGGGTGGCCTTCAACTTTTCTGCCATAGTCTGAGGACGATTTGGTTGTTCTGGTTGTTCAGCCATCTCTTCAGTTTCGAAAAGATCAAATGAAACGTAAGATTCTTCTTCTTCTCTGATTTCAGGTGGTGTATCTGGAAACTCTGTCTCATAACTACTACCCAAATTAATTATATTAGCACTCGTAGAAAAAGATGAATCCACTGTAGACTGTTGCTCTTGACTTAACGCTCTGAATAACTCTCTTTCGGGTTCGCCAAACGGTTGAAGAATCGAAGAATTAGAAGAACGCGTATGTGGCATGCACTACCTGTTATCTGCGAAATCACAACTAACAACTGATTAAACGCATCGATTCAACTGAAATAATAAACTATAACTAAAACTAAACTAAGAACAATTAGATAACAATCTTAATTTTTGACACAACTGTCCCCGGCAGCGGCGCTAAAAACTTGATGTGTAAAATCGTGTATATTATTTATCTTGGAAAATGCCGGTTTAAATATTACTACACACTAACGGGCAGTGTACCCGATCGTGCAATAGTATAAAGTTGGTAATTCCGAAATCGTTCCAAGGACAGTTTTAAACGTGAGAATTAAGATTGCAACTAATAAAATAAACTAAGTTAATCTATGAAAATCGAAAGTACGAGATAATTTGTTTGTGGCTATTTAACGATTAGCCAAATCAAAGATTGATTAAAAGTAAAGACAATATTTTTGTGTTTTTAAGTTTATAAGAAATAGATGCAGACTCGATGGAAAGTAAAGATATTTGAATTCAATAGATAAAAGAATGTTCGCCTAGATCTCCTATTCGCAGTGTCGGATGATTTGTTATTAAGCTCTAATTCAATTTATCAATACATGCAACTACAGAGTCGGTTTACCCAGAGTTCTCTTTTAGCAAACACGTCAAACTTGAATTTATTGGCATAGGGTTCCCTTTCACCAAAGACCTCTTTCGTTTGTGACTTACTAATTAACTAATTAAAAGATTAAGATTCAATTGGTTACGCGTTCGCTCCACACAATTCACCCCTATTTTGTTCAATCTATGTTACCCGGTTTACCCCCTTGGTCCAGTAAGCACCCAATTGGTTAAGACAAATCAATTGAAAACTAGTGTACTAAATTGAAACAGGGTTCCCTTTGTTCAAACAAGATCACTAATCAACCTAGTAATAATAATCAACACCTACAAGAATGGTTCTTAATCAAAACTCATAATTATCATGCATTAATCAAATCAAACATTAAAGTATCATCTAAACACATACGAATATTCAATCTAGACAAACATTTAAGTGCTTGGCCAAACATGGCTAAAACCAAAATCACAAATAGACAATTAAGAGTATTCATAATGATGATAAGAATTAAACCTAATGAAAATTGTGTTCTTGAATGATGAACGGATCAAGACGCGTTTCCGGAATGATTGATGTGTTAGAATGATCTTGGGGTTCCCCAAAAATCACCCTTTTTCGTCAATAAGCTGCTGGAATTCGTCTGGATGCAATAATGAATAATTAAGGTATAAATTCGGCCTTTAAATAGGTAAAATCTGAAACCGACTGAAGGTGGAGCGGCGCTCCACATATGGAGCGGCGCTCCATATGCTGTAAATCTGGTTCCTGGCCTTCTGAAAACTCTCGACATGAAAATCCTGCCTACTGGAGAGGCGCTCCATGTTTTTGAGCGGCGCTCCAGACCCTTTTTTGCTGAATCCGGACTGTAAAACTCATAAAATCACTCGTTTTCGAACCAAACTCGAATCGAACCAATCTCTTTCACTCGTTTCCATAGAAAATCAATAAAACCATCAAATAACTTCAAATTTCATCTCCTTGGTCTTAGAACTTGAACTTTCACAACACTTATCGAAATAACACCAAATCGTATCCAAAAGGACCAAAATGTGCCCGATATCGCTAAAGAAAACGCGTATGAAATATGCGATATCTGTAGCGACCCGACCAAATCATGTTTGACGAAGCCGACTACTTAGGTCTCGTTACGTGGTCATAAGTCTTTAACATGACGTTTCATAAGAAAAAGGATGTTTCAAGTTTACAAATGTAGTTCAAAAGACTAGTTACATTACAATGGTTGACGTACGAATGAAACCTATGCGACACAATTTAAAGTAGTCAAAAGACGCTCCAACTATGCATGTATACTCGACATCCAAGGAAGTATCAAAAAGAGTGCGGAAGCATGTATCAAGTAGCTTTCAAGGACCTGAGAAAATATATAGAAAACTGTCAACGAAAACGTTGGTGAAATCATAGGTGTTTTAGTAAACGTTGCATTTGAACCACAAGATTTAATATAATATGATTATCAAAATCATTTGCATTCCAAAGTTGTTATCTATTTCGTGGGCACCCAATTATCAAACTTAACTATTTTGCACCCTTTGCGTAGTGTTAGAACATACACTAGACCCGAAAATATATTTCATCCGCCAACGGTAGCGAACCGTCCGAATGAGGCTCGTCAAGCCCATGTGATCACATAATATAAGTTCACGTTTACACCCTGCAAGTGTAACTAATGATAATTGAATTGACGATTTTTGTTCAAACCCGTACGTGGAATGTTCGTTTTCGTACTTGTGTTCAATGTGTAAAAGTATGATACGTATATGTTTCTCATCCCATAGTTTAAAGCATAAAAGTTGTTTGAAAGATGGGACTATGATCTCACCTTGAGTGCACGTATGAAAAGTACTTCACAAAGTAACGTGTGCGAAGGATAGTGCTAGTCTTGACTTAAACAAATAGGTCGTATCAATAACGGTAAACCCGATAGGTCAAAGATGTTCAATTAGTCCTATGGCTCGTTACGACTCGATTATGTAGCATGTGAATCAAATTGTCAAGTTTCATGCAAGATACAAGTATAGAAACAAGTTAGGAAGGTTGCATAATCATTTGGTTAAGTTTGAACAAAAGTCAAACTTTGGCCGGTCAAAGTCAACGAAAAAGTCAACACGTTCGGGTCGGGTCCCGAACTATTTTTCTGAGGTTTTTATTCATATATAAACATGTTAGAACAAGTCTAATGTGAATCGGAGGTCCATAGGGTGCCAAACATTTTTCATATAATTGACATGTAGGTCAGAACCTGAACACGGCTTAGGCCGCACCGCGACCCAGGATTGCCGCGCCGCGACAATACACGGGAGCTGGTACCTGGTCAGTCTCAAATGTCCAAGTCTCAATTCAAAACACTTTCAAGCATAACTCGCAAACCGCTAATACTTAGAACTCGTATCTTATATCGTTAGAAAGGTAATTTGATAAAGAACACAACTAAATACATTTCACCAACCAAAAACGCTATTTGTAACAATCGGCTTTCCAAAGTAAATGATCAATTAATGCACACATTTAATACTTAAATTTGATAAGTGCACATTTATGATTCGGGCATTTAATGCATACATACAACATGCCGTTTTGTAGGTAATCGAGCATACAATACAACTAACTACTTACTAACAATAATTCATGGCATTCAATGCATCAAATATTCATTTCAAGCTTATCAAACCCTAACCCAAATTCACCAAAATCACTAATCAAGTTTATGGAGTTTTCTCAAGCAACCTACACATGAAATTGAAGCTAGTGATGTTAGGAACACATTTAATACAAGCATTTATGACATTTAACATCATTCAAACAACCAAATCAAACACACCAAAGTTTATGTTCATGCTAGTTACTTCAAATAACAAAATCGAACATATAAATCATATATTCATGTTAGACTTGAGCCATAGACACTAATTAACAACTTTATAAGTTAAAAACATCAAGAACACCAAATATAGTGATTTTAGAAAGTTACCCAAATGTAATGAAGTCGGTATGGAATTGAAGAGGAAGTTACAAGGATTCCAAATATGTAATTTGTTTTGCAAGACACCCGCTAGCTTGGATTTAGATGATGATTCTTCAAAATGGAGAATTGAAAGAAAATGTGGAAGTAGAAGAAGAAAAGGAAAATGAAAATGAAAAAGATAGGTGGTGGGGTGACTAGTCACAAGTTAGTCACCTCTTTGGCTCTTTGGCGAAACTAGTCCCTCGAGTTCGGTTGCGGGTGCGTGAATATCCTAAACGGGATATTTTTAAAACACGAATTAACGAGGGATGTCATAATCATATAACGGAATTTAAATAGTTAAACGGAAAAGTAAACGGAAAAAGGCGGGATGTTACATTACCTACTCCTTAAAAGAAATTTCGTCCCGAAATTTAAGTAGGCGTAGTAGTCATTGTTTCTTCCTCGAAATTTTGCGTTTTTGGAATCGGGAATAAGTGAGGGTATTTCTTTTGCATCTGATCTTGCCTTTCCCAAGTAAACTCGGGTCCTTTTTTAGCATTCCAACGAACCTTGACAATCGGGATTCGGCTTTGTTTCAATGTCTTGACAGAGGTGTCCACAATTTCAACCGGTTCTTCCACAAAATGGAGTTTGTTATCAATAGTAAGTTCCTCGAGAGGGATGACGATATCGGGTTCGGCAAGACACTTTTTCAAGTTAGATACATGGAAGGTAGGATGAACAGAGCTCAATTGAGGCGGAAGATCTAAACGATAAGCAACGGTTCCAATACGCTCCAAGATTTCGAAAGGACCAACATACCGCGGATTTAGCTTCCCGCATTTCCCAAAACGGATTACACCCTTCCAAGGTGCGACTTTTAACATTACTTGGTTACCGACTTGAAATTCGAGGTCGTTGCGTCTTTTGTCGGTGTAGCACTTTTGACGACTCCGGGCCGTCCGAAGCCTATCTCGGATTTGAACGATCTTCTCGGTGGTTTCGTGAATGAGTTCGGGTCCGGTGATTTGCACATCGCCTACCTCGGCCCAACAAAGAGGTGAACGAAATTTTCAACCATATAGCGCTTCAAAAGGTGCGGCTTTAATACTCGCGTGATAACTATTGTTGTAAGAGAATTCGGCGAGAGGTAAGTGCTTATCCCAAGCTTTTCCAAAATCAACAACGCAAGCTCGTAACATGTCCTCTAGGGTTTGAATCGTGCGTTCGCTTTGCCCATCGGTTTGAGGGTGATATGCGGTGCTCATGTCTAAACGCGTTCCCAACGCTTCTTGCAAAGTACGTCAAAATCTAGAAACAAAACGGCCATCTCGGTCGGAGATAATCGATAAAGGTACACCGTGTCAGGCTACGATCTCCTTGATGTAAAGTTGTGCAAGTTTCTCCATTTTGTCGGTTTCTTTCATAGCGAGAAAGTGTGCGGATTTGGTGAGACGGTCAACAATAACCCAAATGGTATCATAACCGCCCGTCGTTTTTGGTAGTTTGGTGATAAAATCCATCGTTATCCTTTCCCACTTCCATTGCGGGATCTTGGGTTGTTGAAGTAGTCCGGAAGGTCTTTAGTGTTCGGCTTTGACTTTGGAACATGTCAAACACTTGGAAACATAAGTAGCTACATCCCTTTTGATGTTCGGCCACCAATATTGTTCTTTAAGGTCGTGGTACATCTTATTGGCACCGGGGTGAATCGAGTATCGTGACTTATGGGCTTCATCTAAAATAAGACTTCGTAGGTCCCCATAACTAGGCACCCAAATCCTTCCGGTGAAATATCGGAGTCCAGTTTCCTTAGTTTCGATTCGAGAGACTAGAATGTTTAAGAGCTCGTGTGAAATGTTTTCATCCTTGAGAGCCTCATCTTGGGCTACCCGAATTTGGCTATTAAGGTTGGTGTGGATGGTGATGTTTAAGGCTCGGACACGAAGAGGCACCGCTCTTTCTTTTCGACTTAAGGCATCGGCTACTACATTTGCCTTCCCAGGATGGTAACGAAGCTCGCAATCGTAATCGTTTAAGGTTTCAATCCACCTTCGTTGTCTCATGTTTAGTTGCTTTTGGTCGAAGATGTGTTGGAGACTTTTGTGATCGGTAAAGATAGTACTCTTGGTTCCATAAAGATAGTGTCTCCACATTTTAAGTGCAAAGACAATTGCTCCGAGTTCGAGATCATGTGTCGTATATTTTCATTCACGAGTTTTGAGTTGTCGAGAAGCATAAGAAATGACTTTCGTTCGTTGCATCAACACACACCCAAAACCATGTTTTGAGGCGTCGCAATACACAACAAAATCGTCATTGCCATCGGGAAGTGACAAGATAGGAGTGGTGGTTAGCTTTGTTTTCAAGATTTGAAATGCGGATTCTTGTTCGGTCGCCCAAATGAATTTCTTTCCTTTGTGAGTTAATGCGGTTAGAGGATGAGCAACCAAAGAGAAATCTTTGATGAATCTACGGTAGTATCCGACGAGACCCAAGAATTGACGAATGTGAGTAGGAGTAGTAGGGGTCTTCCATTTACTAATGGCTTCGATTTTCGTTGGATCGACTTTAATACCTTGGTCACTTACAACATGACCAAGAAATTGAACTTCCTTTAACCAAAATTCACACTTGGAGAATTTGGCATAGAGTCGTTCTTGTCTTAAAATTTCAAGCACAAGTCGGAGGTGTTCCACGTGTTCTTCTTCGCTTTTTGAATAGACCAAAATATCATCGATGAACACGATAACGAATTTGTCAAGATACGGTTTGCACACGCGGTTCATAAGATCCATGAACACCGCCGGTGCGTTAGTGAGACCAAATGGCATTACAAGAAATTCATAGCTACCATAACGAGTTCGGAAAGCGGTTTTGGAGACATCTTCCCCCTTAACCCTTAATTGATGATAACCCGAGCGGAGATCGATTTTTGAATATACACAAGACCCTTGTAGTTGATCAAAGAGGTCATCGATGCGAGGAAGAGGATATCGGTTCTTAACCGTCAATTTGTTTAGTTCACGATAATCAATGCACATTCGTAGGGATCCGTCTTTCTTTTTAACAAACAAAATCGGAGCGCCCCAAGGTGAATGGCTAGGTTGGATAAAACCACGATCAAGTAGTTCTTGGATTTGACTTTGCAATTCTTGCATTTCGGATGGAGCGAGTCTATAGGGTGCACGTGCTACGGGTGCGGCTCCCGGAATAAGATCGATTTGGAATTCAACCGGTCGATGAGGTGGAAGACCCGACAATTTGTCGGGAAATACATCGGAATAGTCACTAACAATTGGCACATCATCGATGTGCTTCTCATCGGACTCGACTTTCTTAACGTGAGTAAGGATCGCAAAACAACCCTTACGGAGTAGTTTTCTAACTTTAATGCTTGAAACAAGGTTGAGTCCGGTGCAACTCTTATCGCCATAGACGATCAAAGGTTCACCATTCTCTATAGGAATTTGGATTGCGTTAAGATCACAAAGGATGTGAGATTTCGTTTTGGCTAGCCAATTCATACCAATTATTACATCGAAGCTTCCTAGTTCCATGGGTATCAAGTCAATTTCAAACTCATTACCCAAAATGTTTAACGTACACCCCCAGTAATATGTGTCGGCACTCAATAGTTTTCCGTTGGCCACTTCAATGGTATAAGTGGTATCTAGTGGAAGTGGTGGAGTATTAAAAGAATGAGTCAAAGTCTTGGATACAAAACTCTTATCGGCACCCGAATCGAATAAACAAGTAACATAAGTGTTGTTGAGGAGAAACGTACCCGTGACTAATTCATTGTCATCTCGGGCTTCCTCGGTGTTGATGTTGAAAGCTCGTCCGCGCGTGTTGGTGTTGGCTTTCTTCTTCGGACACGCATTTCTAAAATGACCCGTTTGGCCACATTCATAACAAGTACCCGGTTTTGGTGCATTGGGCACCTTTTGAGTGACGGGGGCGGCACTTCTACAATCGTTGGCCACATGACCACCCCTATGGCACCGGTGGCAAAATAGATTGCTACATTCACCATAGTGGTGTTTGTGGCATTTGTTGCAAAAGGGTTTATTTCTGCCATGACTTTTCTTGGCGTCGGGGGTGAAAGGCTTTTTGGTGAAGTTGTTGTTGTAGTTGTTGATTGATTGGGGGGTTTCCCATTTTTTTTTGTTGCCGCCCGATTTATCCTCGGCCTTAGGAGTCGGAACTACGATTTCATCAACCATTTCGATCAATTGGCGGGCCATGTTCAAAGCTTGTTGTAGGTTAGCGGGTTTGGATTTCATCACTCCTTGTTTGATGCTCTTTGGAAGACCATCCATATAGAGTTCAACCCTTTGAGATTCGGGGTTCACGAGGTTGGGACACATCAAGGATAGCTCGGCATATCGTTGAATGTAGGCCTTGAGATCGTTTTTGACCGCCTTTAAAGTTTTTAGCTCTTGTTCGAGCTTTTGGGTTTCTTCACGAGGGAAAAATTCGACGATCATCCTTTCCCTCAAATCGGCCCAAGAGAGGGCGTGAGCTTCATCGGTACCCACCGATTGTACATACGTGTTCCACCACATGAGGGCGATACCGGCAAAGGTGTGGGTGGAATATTTGACTTTATCTTGGTCCCGACAACCGCTTATGCTAAAAACGGCTTCCGTTTGTTCGAACCATCGAGTGAGTACAACCGGTCCCCCGGTTCCATCAAAAGTGTGAGGTTTGCACCACATGAAGGCTTTGTAGGAGCACCCTTCGCTTGAGTTACTGGCCCCTTGATTGTTGTTGTTGTGGTTGTTGTTATTGTTGGAGGAGTGATCGGCCATGGCCGCTTCCACGGCGGTGGCTATCATTCGTTGTAGAGCTTGTTCGGGAGTCTCATGGCGTGGCACACGACGAGGAGGCATTGTTTCTTCAAAACACAAGAATACCGTTGATTAGTATTCTTAATAATACTAACCATGATATGGAATAAGGATAGAGAGAAATTTTCTTTGACTCGCCTTAAATTCTTTATGTCATAATGTCGGAATGTTCGTATGAGTCACCGTAATATAATCCCGGAAATTATATTACCCTAATTCATATGTGCATTCGACACTAATTCATATAGTCAAGGTGGCGCGTCAATTAAATCAAGTAACGTGAGATTAGGATTGAATAAGAATTAGATATGATAGACGAGTTCGAGTATAATGCACAAGTAGTCAAGTAATTCCTACTTCAAGTCTATATGCTGGTTGTAGTCTAGACTCACCAATGTACCCTATGACTCGGGGTCGACACCAATGAACTCTAAATCCCTACAACCAACGCTCTGATACCATCTGTAGCGACCCGACCAAATCATGTTTGACGGCGCCGACTACTTAGGTCCTGTTACGTGGTCATAAGTCTTTAACATGACGTTTGACCAAAATATGTCGCATTCATTTCATAAGAAAAAGGATGTTTCAAGTTTACAAATGTAGTTCAAAAGACTAGTTACATTACAATGTTTGACGTACGAATGAAACCTATGCATGTATACTCGACATCCAAGCAAGTATCAAAAAGAGTGCGGAAGCATGTATCAAGTAGCTTTCAAGGACATGAGAAAACATATAGAAAACTGTCAACGAAAACGTTGGTGAAATCATAGGTGTTTTAGTAAACGTTGCATTTGAACCACAAGATTTAATATAATATGATTATCAAAATCATTTGCATTCCAAAGTTGTTATCTGTTTCGCGGGCACCCAATTATCAAACTTAACTGTTTTGCACCCTTTGCGTAGTGTTAGAACATACACTAGATCAGAAAATATATTTCATCCGCCAACGGTAGCTAACCGTCCGAATGAGGCTCGTCAAGCCCATGTGATCACATAATATAAGTTCACGTTTACACCCTGAAAGTGTAACTAATGATAATTGAATTGAGGATTTTCGTTCAAACCCGTACGTGGAATGTTCGTTTTCGTACTTGTGTTCAATGTGTAAAAGTATAATACGTATATGTTTCTCATCCCATAGTTTAAAGCATAAAAGTTGTTTGAAAGATGGGACTATGATCTCACCTTGAGTGCACGTATGAAAAGTACTTCACAAAGTAACGTGTGCGAAGGATAGTGCTAGCCTTGACTTAAACAAATAGGTCGTATCAATAACGGTAAACCCGATAGGTCAAAGATGTTCAATTAGTCCTATGGCTCGTTACGACTCGATTATGTAGCATGTGAATCAAATTGTCAAGTTTCATGCAAGATACAAGTATAGAAACAAGTTAGGAAGGTTGCATAATCATTTGGTTAAGTTTGAACAAAAGTCAAACTTTGGTCGGTCAAAGTCAACGAAAAAGTCAACACGTTCGGGTCGGGTCCCGAACTATTTTTCTGAGGTTTTTATTCATATATAAACATGTTAGAACAAGTCTAATGTGAATCGGAGGTCCATAAGGTGCCAAACATTTTTCATATAATTGACATGTAGGTCAGAACCTGAACACGGCTTAGGCCGCGCCGCGACCCAGGATTGCCGCGCCGCGACAATACACGGGAGCTGGTACCTGGTCAGTCTCAAATGTCCAAGTCTCAATTCAAAACACTTTCAAGCATAACTCGCAAACCGCTAATACTTAGAACTCGTATCTTATATCGTTAGAAAGGTAATTTGACAAAGAACACAACTAAATACATTTCACCAACCAAAAACGCTATTTGTAACAATCGGCTTTCCAAAGTAAATGACCAATTAATGCACACATTTAATACTTAAATTTGATAAGTGCACATTTATGATTCGGGCATTTAATGCATACATACAACATGCCGTTTTGTAGGTAATCGAGCATACAATACAACTAACTACTTACTAACAATAATTCATGGCATTCAATGCATCAAATATTCATTTCAAGCTTATCAAACCCTAACCCAAATTCACCAAAATCACTAATCAAGTTTATGGAGTTTTCTCAAGCAACCTACATATGAAATTGAAGCTAGTGATGTTAGGAACACATTTAATACATGCATTTATGACATTTAACATCATTCAAACAACCAAATCACCAAATCAAACACACCAAAGTTTATGTTCATGCTAGTTACTTCAAATAACAAAATCGAACATATAAATCATATATTCATGTTAGACTTGAGCCATAGACACTAATTAACAACTTTATAAGTTAAAAACATCAAGAACACCAAATCTAGTGATTTTAGAAAGTTACCCAAATGTAATGAAGTCGGTATGGAATCGAAGAGGAAGTTGCAAGGATTCCAAATATGTAATTTGTTTTGCAAGACACCCGCTAGCTTGGATTTAGATGATGATTCTTGAAAATGGAGAATTGAAAGAAAATGTAGAAGAAGAAAAGGAAAATGAAAATGAAAAAGATAGGTGGTGGGGTGACTAGTCACAAGTTAGTCACCTCTTTGGCTCTTTGGCGAAACTAGTCCCTCGAGTTCGGTTGCGGGTGCGTGAATTACCTAAACGAGATATTTTTAAAACGCGAATTAACGAGGGATGTCATAATCATATAACGGAATTTAAATAGTTAAACGGAAAAGTAAACGGAAAAAGGCGGGATGTTACAATATCATTGTCTAAAATGCTTCTGTATTTTAGCATCGATATATCCAACATTATTGTCTTAACATTACTAAGAAAAACTTGGTCATGGTCTTCTACAAAGATAGTTCTTAACTTACACTCACGTTTTACTTTCCTCCAAATCTTTTCGCTATGGGTGGAGCATCAACTTCGTTCACGGGATAATTGTGTTTTGAGGTGTTGCTTCAATTAAAAAGTAAAAGTCATTCTATAATGTGTATTGAATGTTTGTATCTTGTTTTATTTAAGCACTTATGTTATTCGATGAATGTTCTCTTTAAAAGTGTATGAGGAGTGTGTATTGTCAATGGATGTTATTGTAAGGTCTGTCAAAAATGGGTCAAAAAAGTTACAAAACGTTATCTAATAAATCAAAAAAATGTCAGAAAATGTTATCTGAAAATCTTATCATGATAAGGTTCAGATAACTCGCAAGGTAGACCTTGCGAGCCATGCGACTCGAACACGACTTACACACGACCCATACAACATGATCTCCAGCAAGTCGCAAGAATACCGTGCTACCGTTTGACACGTGTTATCTCGGTCATGAGCCTACATCACAAGTCGCGGCTAGAATTTTCCTCGACCATGAAGGATAATTCACGAGTCGCAAAGTCACAAGTAGGGCATGCGACTTGTGAGAGCATTTTAAAAATTACTTTCTTTTAAGGCGAATCCTTATAGTTCGGTGTGTAAATGGACATATTGGTCAATAACCCATCTAAAAATCATCTTAAAATTTGTATTAATACTATGTAATACTCTCTTCGTCACAAAAATACAATCCGCTTTGACTTTTTGTTGAATTTAAGATATAATGTTGAATAGTCTAATTTGCTCGGGAGATGATACTCACACACCAAAAATTGATTCATACACACAAACTTACTATTATACCCTTAATTTATTATTATGGAGGTTCAACTCCCTAGATAAACTTACAGATATAACTGTAAATTTTGTGTTAAAAAGTAGGTATATATCAATTATTGATATGTAAGTATCACCTACCTTTATTTAAAGTTGAATTTCTAAAATTAAAAGGGACATAATTGAAAATTTAATGATATTTAATAGTTTTTAGAGATAAAGATAATAATTTGGGAAAAAAACGAAAATTGAAAGATAGACAGTTTTTTTTATGTCAGAGAGAATAATTAATTTAATTATTTTAATTAACCGAGGGAACCACCATAGAAAGCACCAAAGTACACGAAGATTGTGCTACAAGTGAATGAATAATATAATGGGTCAATCTTCGGAAAACTATTTTGCACTATTTTGAATTCAGACAAGTGCACTTTAATCATTACAAATCCACATCTGTTTAAAGTCACTTAAGTATGTTTGAGTGACGAGTTTGTTGGAGCTTATGGGAGCTTATAAGAGGTTAAGCTTATGATTTTAATAAGCTCCAAGTCATAAGCTTCGTTTGGTAGATAAAAAAGTAGAGCTTATGAAAATCATAAGCTCTGAAAAAATAAGCTACTTCTAGTAGCTTATGAAAAAAAGTAGAGCTTATGAATTGGAAAATAAGCTCCAGCTAGTTTACCAAACACTTATGAAAAATAATAAGCTTCAGCCACCAATTTTAAGGATAAGCTCCAGCTCCAACTACAGCTACAAGCTCCAGCTAGTTTCATCCAAACACACCCAAATGCTGAAAATTAATGTATTCCGTGTTCAGTTTAAGAGTGCAAGTAATTTTACTCAATGTATAAATCAGAATAAGTTTCATGACCTTAAAACTTTTCTTTGATTTCAATGCTCAATGTATTTTATGGTGTTACAATATTTTTCATCAACACACGAAAATATGTCAATAAACTATATACTACAACTATACGTCTATACCTCAAAAACATGATCAACTATTTTCATGTCATTATCAAATAAAAATTCATAATTTTAACATTTCTTTGTTTAATACACAATTATCTCAACAACAAATGAAGCACATGAATTTACCAAAGCAACAACAGCTAATTCGAGCCGCTAGGATGCTTAGTAATCTTCTGCACAATCACCGTTCTAGCTCGTTGTACATCTCTACAACATTTATTCGAATGATCACTCAATTCATCAATCGTTTTCGCAAATTCGTTCACCGATTTCTTCATTTCCTCAACTGTAATCGCGACCGCCTCTTCCTCCTCTTCTCTAATCGCAAACTGCGCATTTTGCACCAAACCTTCCATCTCAACCCCTAATTTATCAACCAAAGCTTTAATATTATCCAAATCTTTAATCACAATATAATTCCCCATTCTCATTGCACTAATCATCTCTTGTTGACTTTTCAATTCTCTTTCGTATTTCGTCCACAACGAATTCACCCATTTCCCCATTGACCCTAACGGCACGGCAGCTGCAGCCGCCATAGCCGTAACCAATGGCGGTGCAGCCACCGCCGCCGCCACCACCGAACATATCAAAACGGTACTAAAAGTAATCACAAAGATCACATTAGTTAATCGCTTCCACATTTTCGCATTTTTCAGCTTCGTATCAGCTTTTCCTTTTTGTAATTGCAACTTTTTCAACATTAGCATTTGCTGTTTATAAACAGATTGAAATAATTCGAAGAATTCGTCCGAAAACGGGCTGTCTAATGCTTCGAATTTTTTAAACTGTTCTAGGGTTTTCAAATGGTCATAATCGTTATCGAATTGATTAATTGCTATGTTGATGAATGATAAACTGTGACGCGCAGTTTTCAAACAATCTTCTAACGAGGTGCAAAAATCTAGGGTTAGAAGACTAAGATCGAAAAAATCTTTGACTATTGAAAATAATTCGTTATTATTCCAGATGTCTTCTTTTGATTCGATTAAAATGTTGACTACTTCTTGATTCATGTCGAGAAGACTGCCGGTGATTTCGCGGAGTGAGTCGAGTGAGAGTGAACGGACTTCAACGCCGACAGCGAGTGAGTTGATGACGCGGCTGGTTCGGTATTGGAGATTTGAATCGAAGGATTGGAGATCCGGGTCGGATCGACATGCGTCTTGGTATGATGTTAGATCTGGGGAGAGGTGGAGTTTGGAGATGGATCGGTTGCCGGATGATGATGAGGATGGGGTTTGTGGGTCGGGTCGGATTGTTTCGGAATCTGTGCTGCATACACAACCCATCGGAATCGGAATCGGAATTGAAATTGGGGAATTTGATTGATTCTGGGAAATGGAAAATAAAGGGGAAAATTGGGTTGTTTTTAATTTAAGATTTAATAAAGTTGGGGGTTTAAGTCTGCAGTCAACTGTTTGACTATGATGATTGAGGAACAAGGTGAGAACCTGCCTAAGTAATTGTCTCTATATGAAAAATCATTGGTATTTTCTTTGGTATTTTAGGCTTTTGTTAATATGTATTTTTGTGGACTGATGATGCAACAGCGCATGAATCGGTTGATAATTGGTAGGGTAATGGGGGATCTTTATTGGTTTAATTTGTTACTTTGTATCTTTGGGCCATTTCACTAGCAAGAAACGATTTCTTTTTCAATGATAACTAATTATACGCATATCCGCATGATCATACAGATTACGCATCAAAAGTACTGAGCCGCACACTAATTGCCATTTAAGATATATGGCACGGGTATAGCCGCATTCAATATGCGCCTATACCAATTAATGTAAGTTTCGTATACTTGCATAAGGGTTTATTATATTTCAGAAGAATGTATAACATAATTAATTCAGATTCTTTTCCTTAAATAACGTAAGTTAGTTAGGGAAAATATAGCATTTAATTGGGGATGAAATCCTATCCAAACCCTAATTCGTGAGCTTATAAATATATAGCTCTCAAACCCTAAAAATTATTCGTTACTAATACGTAACATAGCATACACACTATCGTGCGAACAAGCTTCATACGATCATTCACATAAAGACTTTCAGGTATGTTACAAACTATGAAACCTTCATGTCTTTGGGCCACTCAACCCCGTATACTGGGTTCTTGGTGGACTCTCAAATCGGCCACCCTATCGGAATCGAAACGATACCGATGTGGGTTATCCACGACTAAGGTCAGAGGTTCGAATATTGTTAGTCCTTAAACCCCTTTTATGCACTCAAGCGTAAGTTCACCATGACCCCGTGAAAATATGCTTGATCATTTGGCGCCATCTGTGGGACCGGTTATGTGAACAAATAAAGATTGGAATTTGTTTGTATATGACTTATTATATCTTTTTTCCGTAAAACCTTTTTGTTTAATTAATCGGTCACTTTCAGGTTTTCATAATTGTCGCCAAGTATGGGTGGAGGAAACAAGAGTGCCAAAAATCAGGGGCGATCGGATTCTCCAGTAAGTCCAGGGTTTCAAACACCTACAACGACTGTTATGAACACACCACCGACGCCACTTGCGCCAGTTAAAGGCACATCGAAGCCTCCATCGACATTAAATGTCGAAACATGACCATCTGCATCAGAAACGGTTTCAAAAGAACCATATAAGAATTGGTGGCACTCTCCAGATGGAACCGTGTTAGAAACAGAAACTAGCTTCAAACCATTTGAAGATTTACCGCCAAAGAATTTGAGCTTTGGTTCTCCAAGCGAAACCATTCCACCAGGTTTTAAAGTTAAAACTACCTGTGTGGGCACCATACCAATCATCACTTCGGTCGAACCCGAAACTCCTATCGAGAGGGTTACCACAGAGAATGCTCAGGAAAGAATCAGACAGATGGGTCTAAGAAACTCAGATGGTTCATATGTCCCGACACCGTAACAAGGGTCAACGGCATATGCGTCTTCGTAACCAATTTTTAATGCTGCAAGCAATCAATACAGTAGGACGCAATATGTCCTGACTCAATCCAACAGCTTTATATCTCAGTTGCAGCAAGTTGCGCCGCCGCATTTGGCACCAGCTTTTAATGAACCGGCACGAGTACAAGAGTTTATGAACAACTAGTTCGCGGTAATGCAAGTACAAAAAGCTAAACAAAGTCTTGAGTTAGCTCCTACAACAGAAAAATGTGTGCCGCATATAAGGAAGAACATTTGAAATCTGAGATATTAGTAAAGCGAAAAGAGGATTTAATTGATGATTCTCGTGGATTAAAGACTTTTAGTAACAAAATTTGGGTTCCTTTACTCGGAGGATTGAGGGATTTAATCTTGAATAAAGCGCAAAAATCGAGATTGTCTATCCATCCTGGAAGCACGAAGATGTATCATGATCTGAAACCTTTCTATTGGTGGCCAACAATGAAGAAAGATATCGTGCATTACGTGAAAAAGTGTCATATATGCGCCCAAGTAAAAGCTGAACATCAGAAACCTTACGGGTCACTACGTCAACTTGAGATTCATCAGTGGAAGTAGGAGCACATAACGATGGATTTCGTAACAAAGTTACCCCGAATCCAGAAAGGTCATGACAAGATTTGGGTGATAGTTGACAGATTGACTAAAAGCGCGCATTTTCTGGCTACAAGTGAGACAGCCTCGCTCACCAAGTTAGCTCAACTATATGTGAATGAGATCATAGTTCGACATGGAATACCATTATCTATTGTATCAGATAGAGATTCGAGGTTCGTGTCTAATTTTTGGCAGAGTTTACAAGAGAATTTGGGTACTCAGTTAATCTCAGCACATCGTATCATCCTCAAACAGACGGTCAAAGTGAACATACTATTCATGTAAAGACCCGTCCTAATCCATAAGAACGAATACAATAACATTTGGTTACATCGCGAGGTACTTGACCTCTATATGATACATTTTACAATCATTGCATTCGTTTTTAAAAGGCAAACTTTCATTTCATCAAAAGTTGACAGGCATGCATACCATTTCATAATATATCTAACTATAATTGACTTAATAATAATCTTGATGAACTCAACGACTCGAATGCAACGTCTTTTGAAATATGCCATGAATGACTCCAAGTAATATCTCTAAAATGAGCAAATGCACAGTGGAAGATTTCTTTCATACCTGAGAATAAACATGCTTTAAAGTGTCAACCAAAAGGTTGGTGAGTTCATTAGTTTATCATAATCGATAATTTTCATCATTTTAATAGACCACAAGATTTTCATTTCCATTTCTCATAAATATACGTCACATGCATAGAGACAAAAATATCATTCATATGGATTGAACACCTTGTAACCGACATTAACAAGATGTATATAAGAATATCCCCTATCATTCCGGGACATCCATCGGACATGATAAAACAACATCGAAGTACTAAAGCATCCGCAACCATGGATGGGGTTTGTTAGGCCCAATAGATCTATCTTTAGGATTCGCGTCAATTAGTAGATCAGTTTACTAATTCTTAGGCTACCAAGCTAAAAGGGGTATATTCGGCTTCGATCATTCAATCATAGAATGTAGTTTCAATTACTTGTGTCTATTTCGTCAAACATTTATAAAAGCGTATGTATTCTCAGTCCCAAAAATATATATTGCAAAAGCATTTAAAAAGGGAGTACTGAAACTCACTATCCAATATTTTGTAGTAAAAATATTCATACGACGAAACTGAACAATGCAGGGTTGGCATTGGATTCACGAACCTATATCAAGTATATATATTAACACATATAATGGTAATCAAGTAGTTCATCTATTAATTATATATTATTTATATACTTAGCGTTGTAGTTATATAATCAAAATATATTTATACTTTATTTATATATTATATCTTCAGTTATATGTTATATACCTTTATTTTGTAAAATAATTAATATTGAAACATATAGTTATATTAATATTTATATATTAATATTTAGTATTATATAATTTTTTTTTAATAATTTGTTATATGTAATATTTATAAATGTTAATATGTTTAATATAAAGCTTTATGTAATATTAATAAAAGTATATAATATTTATTTGTTATATAAAAATAATACTCATTATGATACAAGTACTGATAATTCTAATTCTAATAATAATGATAATTTTTAATAATAATGATAAAAATAATAATGATATTAGTATTAATATTAATAACTTCAATAATAATTGTAGTAATAATAATGTTAATGATAATAATAATACTAATTATAACAATAATAATATTAATAATAATAATATTAGTGATAATAATAATAACTAAATCATAAGTTTTCTACTACTAATAATAATAATGATAATACTATTAATAATAATGATAATACTAATAATAATGATAATAATATAAATTATATTATATTAATGTTAATTATAATTATAATGATAATTTACTTACAATAATAATAATAATAATAATAATAATAATAATAATAATAATAATAATAATAATAATAATAATAATAATAATAATAATAAAATGGGTTTTGATGGTGGTGACGAAGTGGAACAGTTGTCTTTCGAAGAAATTGCAGGTGATATCTCACGTGGTTTGATGATCATGGTGGTAGCAATTGTATACGGTTATGATGGTGTCTAGATGGTGGACAGTAGTCGTAGTGATGGTGGGTGTTTGAAGGTGGAACCCAACAAAAATCATTATCGGATGAAAGTGTGGTTTGATCGTGGGTGTTAGTGGTCATTAAGGCGGAAGGTGGCGATTTTATTGAAGAGAAAGGGTGGCGGTGGTCATGGTGGTTATGCGTGGCCGGATTTAGCTGTTGTGAATGTAATCGATAAATCAAGAGGAAAAGAAGAGGAAGGTGGTTATGGTTGTGTGTAAATTTCACGAAGGAAATCAAGAAGCACAGTAGCGATTATCATGGGTTTGATGAAGGTTTTGAACAAGTGGGGTGTTCATGTTTGATAGCGGAATTCGATTAGGATGTTGGTTCATGGTTAATGAAGCTTGAGTAGTAGCCTAGGTGATAGTTGATGGGTGATGATTAATCACTAAATCAAGCGGGTATAAATATATCTATATCCCATATTAGGGTCAAACAAAACAGCACACTAGACAATTAAATAATGTGTAATTAATAATAATAATATGCTTTTAGTATAGTAATCTAACATGTGAAGATATGAATCAATAATAAGAATAGTGCAGCAGCCGTGAGTTTGTATTAATGTGCCGACAGTTTTCACGGACTGTGTATCGTGCGAAACCAGTGGCGGATAAAAGTGTTCAGAAAAATCTCATATTTGTAAATTAACTATATTTATTTATTTTGGTCATTATGGTATAAAATTCGATCATTAATTTATTAAATAAAAATTACATCAACAGTCCCTCTCATTTATGGGTAAAATATAAAAAGTGCTAAAATTTAATAACTAGATCCTAAATACATTTTTAGTAAGCCTAAAATTTATAGAACTCATTTTCGGATTACCATTTATTTTAAAATCACATAAGTTCCTTCTTAACTCATTTACTATTCATTTAATAACAATTGTGCGTTACCATCGTTTACGAAATAAATTCAAAATCACAAAATATATATCTAATATACTTTATTTATATACATAGATATGTTTTAAATATTAATTATCATAATATCATATTTTTTATTTTATTTTATATACTTAGCTTTAATAACAACAACATATAATATTTCAAATTTTTATTATATATATTCATATGTTTAAATATTTATGTATCTATTTACAAACAGTGGTTCGTGAATCGTCGAGAATGGTCGAAGGTCAATTGTATATACGAAGCAGTTCAAAAATTTTGAGATTCAACTTTACAGACTTTGCTTATCGTGTCGAGATCATAATAAGATTTAAGTTTAAATTTGGTCGGAAATTTTCGGGTCGTCATAGTACCTACCCGTTAAAGAAATTTCGTCCCGAAATTTGAGTGAGGTGGTCATGGCTAACAATAAAAATGTTTTCATGACGAATATGAGTTGATAAATAGAGTTTTATCATCATTGAGTAATATGGATAAAACAATTCGATTATTCGAAGAGTACGAGTGAAGCTATCACAAAAGAATGAAATGGGTAAATGCAAGTTCGTCTTAACCAGTGACGTAGTCACGGTTGATTTCCGGAATTCAAGCAATTTTAAAGAATATCTTCGAAATCTAAAAGATTTGATTCTTCAGCGAATAAGGAAATTAAGATCTCTATAATTAAATACGGTGATCTGCCTCGATTACTCTGTCTGATATTCCCATTATAAATTAAACTTTTTCCATTCCATTATTTTTACCATTCATATACCTTCTTTCTTAGTTCATACATCCAAAAGATTTTGAAAATGCTTAATCCCGTACTAATCCTTGATATTTTTCTAATTATCATTTCTGTCATCCTTCTTTTCAATCTTCCAACCGAAAAAATCTGTTTACTTCTACTATTACCTTGGGGTGATACTATTCTTAATTCTACCGTGTCTTTATATTGCTATTCGTATTAATATCCACGGTTTGTAACCTCCGTGTTGTTATTGGGCTTTATATTTTCTCTTATATTTTGGAACTCTTTGCCTTTTTATTCTCTTCTAGACCTCTAGTAAAGCGAATAATGGTCCAGAATTTGTAGGTACGGAGTTTCGAATTATCATAATGTAATTGTAGAAAGGAAAAGTAGTAGCACGATTTGATTTGTCAAATTACCAGAATTCGAGAGAAAAGATAGAACTATTAAGAAAATATGTTCTTGATATGTTCTGAGATTAGGTAGAATGTAAGAGTCGTGTAACATGGCACATGATGACGCTATGGTCTGTGAATCATCACATTTCATTATAAACTCAGCATGACTTACTGTAATATAATCATGTTGATCAAGTGTCATTATATTATACTAACTCATGCTTCAGTTCCCAACACTACTTCAATAACATTCATATTTTAGATTCGAATTTTTTTTTTCTTCAGAATTTAGAAACTAAAATAGTTTCCTTTCTGATGCAACACTGATATCACAAAAAGATAAATGATTTCAGATAAGAATAGTTATGAAAAATATCTTCAGAATGATACGATGATATCTTAGAATTTCTAATATCGATGGATGATGGAGAAGATTTGTTCGTAAAAGTGTATGGTCAGAAGCAAGGTATTTATTAATGACTTCAGCAGATACTGAATCATTTGGATTCTTTGAAAGCAGGTTTAGTCTTTGTGATTTGTCCACAGTCTTCTTCATAATTTCGCATAATCCTTTGTTCGGTACTAAATTTTCTATTGAGTGTTTCCAATAATTCATTCTTTATCATCAAACTTTTGACTGTTAAAGTCATCTATAGTTTTTGTTGCTTTATCAGTTCTTTTGATACCTAGAGAATTGATTCGCAGACTGGTTGCTTTTCAAAAATTCAGAATTGAAGGTCATAATTCTAAGAGATAAATGTTATACATATTCATATAACTGTTGATGTAGAAACACTGCGAGATTCGAAATACTGATTGTTGATTCTCGGTAATTGGTATGGGAATTCTCGTTAGAAGATGCGGATGAGTATATGATAGGGTTTTAATGAATATAATGATAGGGTTTTAATGAACAAATATATTTTTTTTTTTTTGGAGAGACTCAAGCCAATGAGAAATGAAGTTGCTGGTAAGTTTACTGCTAATATGGTGGGATCTATACGGTTCACTGGTAACGATGATGAAGGGGTAATCTTTATAATAAGGTTTATTCGAATGAAAAATTGAAGTTGATTTGCCGGAGCTGTGACAAAATTGACTAATTTGAAAAAAATTGCAATGTTATTTTCGGTAATAGCAATGCCAAAGGAGCTAGCACAGATACGTATTAAACATTTACTCAGGTTCCGAGTGTTTTCAGGTGCATAACTATATGCATCAATCTTTTCTTCCGTTGATGAAGTGCGGTTGGTTCATCCTCTCGATTGAGGTGTTTTCAAGAATCATGAAAGGTTTGAACGCAGAATGTAATCGTCAAGATACAAATGAGGTTTAACATGAAATCAAGTGGCAAACTTGAAGAAATGTTTAGTTTCATATGTTATAATCAATATTTTAATTCATTTTAATTGTCCAATTTTGGCAGTCCACAGTTAGCAGTCCACAATTAGTAATTCAATAATTCATATATAGTTTAATATATAATATTCGAATTAATTAATACATGTCGTGTCCCGTTGTATACATGTCTCAGACTCGATCACAACTCAAAGTATATATATTATTGTAGAATTAACCTCAACCCTGTATAGCTAACTCAAGCATTACTGCATATAGAGTGTCTATGGTTATTCCAAATAATATATATAGATGCGTTGATATGATATATTAAAACCTTGTATACGTGTCCCGATATTTAAAATGTGTAAATAACAGTATTTAAATGACGATAAATAAAGTGCGTAAAATAAATAGCAGAAATTAAATGACAATAAATAAAATTACGAGAATTAAAATTGTGATAATTAAATTGCGATAATTAAAATGTAATAAGGAATTAACAGTTAGCTAGGAACGGTTAGCTAGGATTTTGTTAGCGTGGATTCTTAACAAAATTTCTCATAATTAATTTGTTTGTTTCTAACAAATTTTATTTTTGTCCAATGTTTTCTTCATTATGCCACTTGTTGGATTCTGGTAAGTCAAAATCCAAATATGAAATTGAATGAAAATGGTTATTTTGTGGTGAACGGGTTCGTATATCTTGTGGATGTAAGTAAGATAGTAAATGACTGTTGAATCAGATTCAAAGAATGTACAATGTAACTTATTAATGTGAAATCTAAATATTCCTCGGGTATTACCTACCCGTTAAAATATTTTCACCATTAATAGTTTGTACGAAGAATTTTTAATTACAATCTTTATGAAAATATACTTACATATATATTTTCTTCAGATGTAATCATGGATTTAATGAGTTAATATAATATTAATCTCATTTGATTTACCCTTAGAACTAGAATACATAATCTCTAAAACATTAGAGATTACATAATTGCCATGTCGAACGAAGAAAAATGATGTAGAACGTCATGTAGAGCGATGATTATGCTCGAGATACAGATTGTGATGTTGAGGCATGTGATGTTGAAACTTAGATTGTTGGGGTACTGGTGTTGATGTTGGTGGTACTGTTGGTGCCGGTGATGTTGCTGAAGCTGGTACATTTTGCACCATATTTTTCAAATTGATTACTCGAGCGCGAAATTCGTTGACTTCTTCTATTATTCCAGGATGATTGTCGGTCGGAACGAGCGGATGAATAAGTTTTAGAATTTTAGATAGAATATAATCGTGACGAGATATCCTGGAAATAAGGGTGAAAATGGTGTTTCGGCCTGATTCTCCGGTAAGTGTTTCAGGTTCTTCGCCAAGAGGGAAATTTGGTTGGTGGAAAGGAATTGCCTTCTTCTCGTTTCTGTTGATTAAGTCGACTATGAACTCATCAGATGAATTGGGGATGGCTGATTGGTTGATTCATTCTGGTGACGCTGCTTCCGGAGCTTAGGTGAAACTCCATATCGGAATCTGAGGGACTTGAACTAGTGGTGAGTTCCATTTCGTACGATTGAATAAAGGATTTTTCGATATAAAAAGATTTCCGACTATCAGATGTATCCTAATTACATAGCATAGCTGTATATATAGAACAGAAGATATCGTAGATTATGGAGGAATTTATGGAATATGTTAGACAAAGTTTACAGTAACAGATACGCTAAGATCTAAATTAGAAGATATGCTAAGATATAAATTTTGTCTATACACTATTCATGCAATCAATGCGATAAGATGTGTCTAGACTAAGAATGATAAGCAGGTAATTTTTCGACGAAAATAATAAGCAAAACTTTTGACATGCAGACATGGTGGAAGTCCAGACTCACTAATGCATCCTAACGACTTATCAGTTAGACACACTAATGCAGACCTGGTTCGCTAAGACCACCGCTCTGATACCACATGTAAAGACCTGTCCTAATCCATAAGAACGAATACAATAACATTTGGTTACATCGCGAGATACTTGACCTCTATATGATACATTTTACAATCATTGCATTTGTTTTTAAAAGGCAAACTTTCATTTCATCGAAAGTTGACAGGCATGCATACCATTTCATAATATATCCAACTATAATTGAATTAATAATAATCTTGATGAACTCAACGACTCGAATGCAACGTCTTTTGAAATATGCCATGAATGACTCCAAGTAATATCTCTAAAATGAGCAAATGCACAGCGGAAGATTTGTTTCATATCTGAGAATAAACATGCTTTAAAGTGTCAACTAAAAGGTTGGTGAGTTCATTAGTTTATCATAATCGATCATTTTCATCATTTTAATAGACCACAAGATTTTCATTTCCATTTCTCATAAATATACGTCTCATGCATAGAGACAAAAATATCATTCATATGGATTGAACACCTGGTAACTAACATTAACAAGATGCATATAAGAATATCCCCTATCATTCCGGGATATCCATCAGACATGATAAAACAACATCGAAGTACTAAAGCATCCACAACCATGGATGGGGTTTGTTAGGCCCAATAGATCTATCTTTAGGATTCGCGTCAAATAGTAGATTGGTTTACTAATTCTTAGGCTACCAAGCAAAAAGGGGCATATTCAGCTTCGATCATTCAATCATAGAATGTAGTTTCAATTACTTGTGTCTATTTCATCAAACATTTATAAAAGTGCATGTATTCTCAATTCCAAAAATATGTATTGCAAAAGCATTTAAAAAGAGAGTAATGAAACTCACTATCCAATATTTTGTAGTAAAAATATTCATACGACAAAACTGAACAATGCAGGGTTGGCCTTGAATTCACGAACCTATATCAAGTATATATATTAATACATATAATGGTAATCAAGTAGTTCATCTATTAATTATATATTATTTATATACTTAGCGTTGTAGTTATATAATCAAAATATATTTATACTTTATTTATATATTATATCTTCAGTTATATGTTATATACCTTTATTTTGTAAAATAATTAATATTGAAACATATAGTTATATTAATATTTATGTATTAATATTTAGTATTATATAAAAAAAATTTAATATTTTGTTATATGTAATATTTATAAACGTTACTATGTTTAATATAAAGCTTTATGTAATATTAATAAAAGTATATAATATTTATTTGTTATATAAAATCATACTCATTATGATACAAATACTGATAATTCTAATAATAATAATAATGATATTTTTTAATAATAATGATAAAAATAATAATGATATTAGTATTAATATTAATAACTTCAATAATAATTGTAGTAATAATAATGTTAATGATAATAATAATACTAATTATAACAATAATAATAATAATATTAATAATAATAATATTAGTGATAATAATAATAACTAAATCATAAGTTTTCTACTAATAATAATAATAATGATAATACTATTAATAATAATGATAATACTAATAATAATGATAATAATATAAATTATATTATATTAATATTAATTATGATAATAATTTACTTACAATAATAACAATAATTAATAATAATAATAATAATAATAATAATAATAATAATAATAATAATAATAATAATAATAATAATAATAATTATTATTATTATTATTATTATTATTATTATTATTATTATTATTATTATTATTATTATTATTATTATTATTATTAGAAACTACCTCATAAAGCTTTTCTAAAAAGATATGTCCCAGACTGGACTCGAACTCACGACCTCCCGCTAACCCGAAAACACCACTAACCACTCCGCTGTTTCTACTTTTCTGTTTATACTCCCAGCTAAAACTATTGAAGCCCTTTATTATCATTTCAGCCCAATAATACAAAATGGGACACGACCCAAGATTACATTTTGAAGATGTTTAGATTATTCGGCTGAAACAATTTTACTTCAAGCTAGTTATTTTAAACCCCACCTCAACTTTAACAACCCACTAATTATAATTCAAATATATCCACTTGTTTCCATAATCCATAATCACCGTATTTGTAAAGAAACTCGGTGGGTTTTGTGAAGTGTGGCTTAGTTTGAAAACAACAACATATCATTTTCTTAAAATTGTTCATTACCATCATACCTCACATAAAATCATACTCATACGTCGTTCGTCTTTCTATCAACACACCATTATTTCCAACATCGATTGTCATCACTTCTCTTCATCGTACCTCATCATTATTATGGAATTCTTTTCGTTTTAACACCATTAACGCTATAATAGTAATCATCCTCAATTCTTCTTCGTCAATCAGAAGATAGAGAACAGAAGCCGCATTAGCATCTGTAGATGGCAAAAAGGCACTATTATTTTAATATTCTTCATCCTCCATGATTAAGATCATGCGTTCCACTCATTTATCATCAAAAATTAATATAAAAAAAAATAATGGAACGTCTTTGGAGTGTCCCCTTTGGTCGGCCAACAATCAAAAGAAGTTCAATCATCAAATAACCTTATTTTTTATTTTATTCTCATCATCCCCACTCGTCATCTATGTCCTCATATATCATTGTTTTTAGCTGAATTGGAAAGAGAAACAGAAAAATAAATAAGGAATAGCGAGCAGCAGTTAAAATGGGTGGTTTGTTTTGGGTTTATTTGAATGAAAACATCACAGTAGCAACATCGATCCATGGTGATGTTTTAAATGGGTTTTGATGGTGGTGACGAAGTGGAACAGTTGTCTTTCGAAGAAATTGCAGGTGATATCTCACGTGGTTTGATGATCATGGTGGTATCAATTGTATACGGTTATGATGGTCTCTAGATGGTGGACGGTAGCTGTAGTGATGGTGGGTGTTTGAAGGTGGAACCCAATGAAAACCATTATCGGATGAAAGTGTGGTTTGATCGTGGGTGTTAGTGGTCATTACGGTGGAAGGTGGCGATTTTATTGAAGAGAAAGGGTGGCGGTGGTCATGGTGGTTATGCCTGGCCGGATTTGGCTGTTGTGAATGTAATTGATAAATCAAGAGGAAAAGAAGAGGAAGGTGGTTATGGTTGTGTGTAAATTTCACGAAGGAAATCAAGAAGCGCAGTAGCGATTATCATGGGTTTGATGATGGTTTTGAATAAGTGGGGTGTTCATGTTTGATAGCGGAATTCGATTAGGATGTTGGTTCATGGTTAATGAAGCTTGAGTAGTAGCCTAGGTGATAGTTGATGGGTGATGATTAATCACTAAATCAAGCGGGTATAAATATATCTATATCCCATATTGGGGTCAAACAAAACAGCACACTAGACAATTAAATAATTTGTAATTAATAATAATAATATGCTTTTAGTATAGTAATCTAACATGTGAAGATATGAATCAATAATAAGAATAGTGCAGCAGCCGTGAGTTTGTATTAATGTGCCGACAGTTTTCTCGGACTGTGTATCGTGCGAAACCAGTGGCGGATAAAAGTGTTCAGAAAAATCCCATATTTTTAAATTAACTATATTTATTTATTTTGGTCATTATGATATAAAATTCGATCATTAATTTATTAAATAAAAATTACATCAACTGTCCCTCTCATTTATGGGTAAAATATAAAAAGTGCTAAAATTTAATAACTAGATCCTAAACACTTTTTAGTAAGCCTAAAATTTATAGAATTCATTTTCAGATTACCATTTATTTTAAAATCATATAAGTTCCTTCTTAACTCATTTACTATTCATTTAATAACAATTGAGCGTTACCATCGTTTACGAAATAAATTTGAAATCACAAAATATATATCTAATATACTTTATTTATATACATAGATATGTTTTAAATATTAATTATCATAATATCATATTTTTTATTTTATTTCATATACTTAGCTTTAATAACAACAACATATAACATTTCAAATTATATTTCAAATTGTTATTATATATATTCATATGTTTAAATATTTATGTATCTATTTACAAACAGTGGTTCGTGAATCGTCGAGAATGGTCGAAGGTCAATTGTATATATGAAGCAGTTCAAAAAAATTTAGATTCAACTTTACAGACTTTGCTTATCGTGTCGAGATCATAATAAGATTTAAGTTTAAATTTGGTCGGAAATTTTCGGGTCGTCACAATTCAAACGTTAGAGTATATGTTAAGAGCTTGTGTATTAGAGTACATAGGATCGTGGGATTCTCATCCACCTTTGATTGAATTCGCTTATAACAACTTGTATCACTCTAGTATAGGCATGCCGTCCTATGAAATTCTGTATGGTGGTCGATGTAGAACGTAATTGTTGGTTAAAAGCTGGAGAGAAACAGTTTGCGGGTCCAGAGATTGTACAGCTGACTACAGAGAAAGTGGCAATTGCACGCTAGAAATTGAAAGCCGCAAGAGATAGACAAAAGATGTACGTCGATCCACGCAGACGGCCAGTATTTTCACAGTAGGTGAGCAGGTATACTTGAAAGTATCGCCCTGGAAAGGTGTCATTCATTTCGGGAAAAGAGGCAAGTTAGCTCCGAGGAATATTGGGCCGTTTAGAATACAACAGGTGTTGAATGATCAGACAGTAGTATTAGATCTTTCTGCTGAGTTAGCTAGTATTCATAACACATTCAATGTGTGTTATCTTCGTAAGTGCAAGGTAGACGATGAAAGTCAGATTCTACCACTTCAAGATTTGAAAGTTGATATGAATAAAAAGTCAGTAGAAGAGACTGTAAGACTTGTAGACAGGAAGATTACTAAGTAATGACATAAGCAGATACCGATGGTTTTTGTAATGACCCGACAAAATCATCATTGACGGCGTCGTTAACTTAGGTCCCTTTAGGTGGTCATAGTCCCTAAATGAGACGCGTTTGACCAAAATTATGTCACATTCATTTGAAACGTACAAGACTTACAAAGTTTAGTTTACCAAACGGTTTGACAACAAGTTTAAGTTTACAAAAGTTATAAAGTATAAATGAAATCACTTACGACATAATAAGTTGGAAATCACAGTTGCTATAAATAGCATAAGTATGTATGCTTTAAGTTTAAATCCAAAGATACTATCCCTAGCGTATGCATGCATGGTTGACCCCAAGAAAGTAATAAAATAGAGTGCGGAAGCATGTATCACTTAGCGTTCAAGGTCCTGATAAAAACATAGAAAATCTATCAACGAAAACGTTGGTGAAATCATAGGTTTAGTAAGCAAGTGAGTAAGTAAGTAAGTTGAACCACAAGATTTATAACGTTGAAATAATAGTAATATATTCTAAAAGTTGATATCACGAGCACCCAATTATCAAGGCTTAACTTTCCACGAACCCCATAAATAAAGTGTTAGAACCTACACTTATACCCGAAAATATATTTCATTCGCTTAACGGTAGCGAACCGTCCGAATGAGGGTTTGTCAAACCCGTATGGCCACACAACATAAGTACTCGATTACACCCTGCAAGTGTAACTAATGATAATTGAATTGAGGCATTTTTTTGTTCTAACTCGTACGTAGAATGCTTGTTTTCGTACTTGTGTTCACTTTGTAAAATGAAACGTTTATATTTTCTCATCCCAAATGTAAGTATAAAAGAGTAAAAGTGGGACTATGATCTCACCTTGAGTGCAAGAGTATAAAAGTACTTCACAAGTAAACGTGTGCAAGAACGAATGCTAGTCTTGACCTAAACAAGTAGGTTGTATCAATAACGGTAAACACTGTTGGTCAAAGTTGTTCAATTAGTCCTATGGCTCATTACGACTCGATTATAAAGCATGTGAATCAAGTTATCCAGTTTCATGCAAGAATCAAGTATACAAGAAGATTAGAACGGTTTAAACAAGTATTGGTTAAGTTTGAACAAAAGTCAACTTTGGTCAAGTCAAAGTCAATGAAAAAGTCAACACGTTCGGGTCGGGTCTCGGACATTTTTTATGAGGTTTTTAATCATATATAAGCATGTTGGCCAAGTTTCATGTTAAGCGGCGCTCAGACTATCTGTTCAGCAAATCTGGGTAGTTTGAACACTTAATGCACGAATCCAACTTCAAACAACCATAACTTATGAACCGTAAACATTCAAAACACGTATCTTATATCGTTGGAAAGGTATTTTGATGAGGAATACAACTAAACACATTTCATCAAACAAAAACATCATTTACAAAAACAAAAACCCCGTTGAATGATCGTTAAAAGTTCATTATCCAAGTTTCAAGTTCATAAAATGCATTTCATGATTCGGGAATCTAATTTACACATACTGTGACGACCCACAAATTTTCGAACAAATTTAAACTTTATCTTTATATGATTTCAACACGATAAGCAAAGTCTGTAATGTTGAGTCTCAGAAATTTTGAACTGATTTTATGAATTCATTTAACCTTTGACTATTCTCGACGATTCACGAACAACTAATTGTAAATAGATACATATATATTTAAATGTATATATATATAATGATTGGAAATTCAATTTTGAAATATTATATGTTATTGTTAGTTATGTGAAATAAAATAAAGATATGATATTATAATAATTATTAATTAAAACCTATCTTTATATATATATATATATATATATATATATATATATATATATATATATATATATAAAGTATATTAAATATACTCAGGTGTCACTTCGATTGATATTTAACCAGTTTAATTTGAACTTATGATTTCTATACATAAGTATGAATATTGTAATAATTTATAAATATTATATATACTAAAATTTATAATATTTCATGTTAAGTAAATAATTATGTATTTGTTAACATTATGATTAATAATAATTATTATTATTATCATTGTTCTTGTTATTATTATTATTATTACACGAATATTATTAACAGTTTATTATTAATATAATTATATTCATTAACTATTAATATTAAACAAAAATAAATGATTATCTGTAAGTTGTTATGTATCACTATCTCGACCCGTACTCCTGTCTACTCATTCTATCCGTGAATTTAAAATACTATTGAACACTGTGCATGATTGAAATTTACTGTGTTTAATTGAAGATTTATTTGAGTTACTATGCGTGTTACTATGCTTGCATCTTGTTCTCTGCACTCTTGGTGTATATATATATATATATATATATATATATATATATATATATATATTACATAAATATAGGATAGACATATATACACATCATACTTGATCACACTTCACCTTCATTTTCTACCACCACCGGAACACCGTCACCGGCCACCTCAAAACTTATGCTTCTTCTCGTTCGAACACCACCTTATCACTTACTAATCAAATCTTTCTGTTTCCTTACTCCTATTTGAATCACTTTAGCTGAAAACTACATCAACCAAACACCCACCAGGCAACTCTAGTTATACCGCAGCGGCTTCTGTACTATTTCAGTCGAGTATCTTTGAGACCACCACCTTTTGTCACCCATCGAACCACCATATCCGTTTGAACCATCCTCACCATCACTACACCATCGTTACCCCTCACAACCTCCACTGGCCACCTTACAACAACCACTTAATTGATGTTGTTTTCTATTTCGATTCAATAATCAAACCACCACCCATGTAAGTCACCTTCAACCATTTACAGGTAATACTATCTGATAAGCTAACCAGACCATTGTTATTCTACTATATCTAGTTGGTTTCTGTTGAACAAACACCTTCGACCAGTGTTACTGATCTATCATCTTTTTCTGTTATCTGTTCAAACATCCTAAAACCCATTACAATTTGATTAAGGTTGGACCAAACACCATGAACACCTGTAACTGTTTCAAACTACTACTTTCCGGTTCAAACTTCACCCATACCCACTTGATTTAGTTTTTACTAATTGTTTGCTGCATTAAACCGAAGCTAAACCCATTAATTTTATGTTTTCATTCTGGAACAACCACCCCCACAAATCGGAACACCTTCATCAAACATCACCATTAATTGTTTTTAATTGCTGCTATTGCAGCTATAAATCGAAGCCCAAACACCACAACCATTTATTGGAGACTGTTTTTCTGTTTACAAAATCATCCAAAACGAAACCCATTAAACCTGTAACTAATCGTTTCTGCCTCTAACCTTCATACAAACCCTTAGAATCACCACTACCCCTTCTATATTTTCTTTATAAACACACCTGCTCCAAATCCAAATCATTGATATCAATATCGAGTACTACTGCTACTGTTTGGGTTCGAAGGATCACCAAGAACCCAATTAACTCCCTTTGATAACTAATAAACACCATCATCGAATGCCATCAACCACAATAAACCACCACAAACCCGCCACCTTTTATCATTAATTGAACTATTATTAAACCACTTCAGTTTTATGTCTTTAATCCTGTCTCCTTCTGCTTTCACTGTTGTCACTCGTGTCTGTTTCCAAGATATTCACAAACAACCATCTTGAAACCATACCGCTGCTACTTCCTTTCTTCTGTCCAAAACCACCAACTAAAACACCCCACAGCTCGAACAACTCAACAATCAGCTAATGCTATTGCTGCAAGTAATTCCTGTTTCCTAATCCTATCGTGCAGCTGCTACTGTTTAGCTTTCTTTCTTTTTTTTGTTAAAACAACTGTAACCAAAGAAAATAATAAATGATAATGATGAACAATAATTTAACAATAATAAGGGTGACTTATTCAATAATGAAGTATATTATAATAATAAAGAGGCGTAGGTTCGGTGGAAAGCAAAGTAGTGGAGACAAAAGGCAACAAGAAATGCTGTTGCGTGATACTTAATTTTTGACAATGTTTCCACTTCATGGGACCCCTTCTAAATGTGTATGGTTAACGATTGTACGATGATGAAGATATGATGATATGATCCTGTTATGCTTAAATAGCCGTTACCATTAATTTTCAATTACTCGACTTTTATTAATGCTGTAGTTTTGGAAATCACCACACAAACGCGCCCTTAATCTCTGCTGTCTTCTGATCGGTTTCTTTGTACTCGCCATTAAAAACACACAAACAGTCCTAAGAACCCTACCTCAAACCATGAACTACTGCTGCTACGTTTTAGAAGACCTAAATCGATTGATACAGATTTGGTTTAATAATTAGGGCCGTAAACCTTGTTTTAAGTAAATTGGGCTGTCAACTTGGTTTGCTAATTAGGCTGTGTTCCTAGTTTTAATGGACCGAGAGACACTACTTGTATTTTGTTGGGCTTCCAAATTAATGGACTGCAAATGGTTGGGCCGGAGACTTGTTTTAGGTGATGGGCCGAGATCAAGTTGTTTGTTGGGCCAATATGATCCAGTCGACACGGTTTATATTTAAGAAGAAACTGTTTTGATTAAGAAAAATAGAAATAGAGGAGTGGTTTGATGTGGTTTCGATTGAGCGAGAGGTCACGGGTTCGAGCCCTGACTGAGACATTTTTTTTAAGCCTTTACTTTGAGGTAGTTTACTTATATTTTTTTTATATATTATTATTATTATTATTATTATTATTATTATTATTATTATTATTATTATTATTATTATTATTATTATTATTGTTATTATCATTAATATTAGTATTATAATTATAAGTATTATTAATTATATTATCTTTATTATTAATAACATGATTATCATGATTAGAATTGTTATTATTATTACAACTATATTATTGCTATAAATTTTTACTACTAGTATTATTATTATTGTTACAACAAATTATTATTAAAAGAATCATTGATAGAAAAACTATCATTTTATTAAAAACATCCTTTTTAGTAAAATTATCATAAGAACTATTATTATTATTATTATAAAAGGAAACAACTTTTTATTTATTATTATCAATATTATTTTATCATATAAATATTAGTTACATAAAAATAGATATAATACATATAACATAACTATATTAAAATTTTTATAAATAAATATTATTTATTTAAAAGTGTATATAAAATAAACATACTTAATTAATTAATAAAACCTATAAATTATCAAATATAACGAGTATATCACCAATAAAAATATGTAAACTTATTCGATTACAATTCTATGTGTTAATATATATATAAATCATATAGGTTCGTGAATCCGAGGCCAACCCTGCATTGTTCAATATCATCATATGTATTTTTACTACAAAATACAGTATTGGGAGTTTCATTACTCACTTTTTAAAAGCTTTTGCAGTATATATTTTTGGGACTGAGAATACATGCGCTGTTTTTATAAATTTTTTACGAAATAGACACAATTAATTGAAACTACATTATATGGTTGAATGATCGAAGCCGAATATGCCCCTTTTGCTTGGTAACCTAAGAATTAGTAAACCAATCTACTAATTGACGCGGATCCTAAAGATAGATCTATTGGGCCTAACGAACCCCATCCAAAGTATCGGATGCTTTAGTACTTCGAATTCATTTTTATCATGTCCGAAGGATTTCCCGAAATGATAGGGGATATTCTTATATGCATCTTGTTAATGTCGGTTACCAGGTGTTCAATCCATATGAATGATTATTTTTGTCTCTATGCATGGGACGTATTTTTATGAGAAATGGAAATGAAAATCTTGTGGTCTATTAAAAAGATGAAAATGATCGATTATGATAAACTAATGAACTCACCAACCTTTTTGTTGACACTTGAAAGCATGTTGAAAGGACCCGTTCATATAAATTATAAACGATTCACAATAGTTGATTACATTGCGAGGTATTTGACCTCTATATGATACATTTTACAAACATTGCATTCGTTTTTAAAAGACAAACTTTCTTTACATCGAAAATTGACAGGCATGCATACCATTTCATAATATCCACTATCCAACTATAAATTGATTTAATAATAATCTTTGATGAACTCAATGACTCGAATGCAACGTTCTTCAAAATATGCTATGAAAGACTCCAAGTAATATCTTTAAAATGAGCAAATGCACAGCGGAAGATTTCTTTAACACCTGAGAATAAACATGCTTTAAAGTGTCAACCAAAAGGTTGGTGAGTTCATTAGTTTATCATAATCATTTATTTCCATCATTTTAATAGACCACAAGAATTTCATTTTCAGTTCTCATAAATATACGTCCCATGCATAGAGACAAAAATAATCATTCATATGGTGAACACCTGGTAACCGACATTAACTAGATACATATAAGAATATCCCCTATCATTCCGGGATCCTCCTTCGGACATGATATAAATTTCGAAGTACTAAAGCATCCGGTACTTTGGATGGGGTTTGTTAGGCCCAATAGATCTATCTTTAGGATTCGCGTCAATTAGGGTGTCTGTTCCCTAATTCTTAGATTACCAGACTTAATAAAAAGGGGCATATTCGATTTCGATAATTCAACCATAGAATGTAGTTTCACGTACTTGTGTCTATTTCGTAAAACATTTATAAAAGTTGCGCATGTATTCCCAGCCCAAAAATATAAAAGGTAAAAAGGCAAATGAAACTCACCATACTGTATTTCGTAGTAAAAATACATATAACGTCATTGAACAAGTGCAAGGTTGGCCTCGGATTCACGAACATAAATTAATTATATATATTTATATGTTGGTCAATATTTGTCTAACAAATTAGGTCAAGTCATAGTGTACCACAATCCTAATGCTCGAGACTAATATGCAAAAGTCAACAAAAGTAAATTTGACTCAAAATAATTTCTAAAAATCTATACATGATTAATATATAGTTTAAATATTGTCGTTTTATATTTTTAAATATTTTAAAAAGATTTATTAGAGTAAATAATATAATTTATTTATTAATAAATAAAATTTTATATTAAATTTATATAATCAAATATACTTTTATATATATTAAGTAATAAAATTTATAGGGTTCATTTAATATCATAAAGATAATATGATAGGTATTATTAAAGTAAGTTATTACACGTAGTAAAATATGTTTGTATCACATATTTATTTGATAAAATAATATCTATAATGATAGTAAGTAAAAGTTGTATTATTTTGTAATAATAATTATTATTATAAAAATATCAATATTTATAATTACTAAGATGACATTATGATAAAACGATAATTCTAATTATGATAACTTTAATATTTACGATAATTTTTAATATTATCTTTAAAATAATAATTCTATTTAAAATAATAATAATAATAATGATATTTTATAGTAACAATGACATTTCTATTAAAATGATAATTTTTGTTAAAATGATAGTTTTAATACTAACGATACTTTTAATAATAATAGTAATGATAAAAATAATAAGAACGATAATTTTATCTAAATTAATATCTTATAATATTTTAATTTCATCATGATACTCTTACTCATTATTTCCTAATCGTTTCGTTTAACAGCTTTTAATCGTCTTTTATATCGTGTTCATAATAATGATAATAATAGTAATCAAAATATTTAGGTGTTACAATTATTTGTTTTAATTGCACTAATATTAATAATGATAGTTACTATAATATTATTAACGATAATACTAATAATTATCTTAATGATAATATAGTAATAATAATAATAACAATAACAATAACCATTTTTAAATAATGATATATATATATATATTAATAATGATAATAATAATAATAATAATACTAATAATAATAATAATAATAATAATAATGATAATGATAATGGGATAATAATAATAATAATACTAATTATAACTTTAACGATAATAACGATAGTAATAAAGAAAACAATTTTTAATGATAAATCCCTTTTATTGATAAAGATAATAATAATGATAATAATAAGATAAAACTAGAACGACGATAAAAACGACGATAATAATAATCATTTTTAATAAAAATATCAAAAATTCAATTGATTATAACTTCTAATCCGTTCATCGAAACCATTCGATATCTAAAGGAAAAGTTCTTAATTTCTCGCTAGCTTTCCAAGGACATGCATATCTTATACCTTATCTCAACCGCAAGTGTAACTAATTCAAGATTCAACCTAACCTGTCTAAGGGCAATATCAAAAGTACAAGCATGCATAATCCTAAATACTCGAGTACTAGTCAAGGATATACTATTAGTATGTAAAAGTTAAATTATGAGTACTCACGTATCAATATTGAGATTCAATATTGCAGGAAAGGTACGTAGACGCAACGGAAATGATAAACACTATATTGACCTCACGAGCATACCCATGAACCATACTCAATCACCTCTATAGCTATAACCCATAATTTCCTTAATCCTATCCTACTCGAAAAACAATTTCGAAATCACTCAGACAACACTCCGTCGTAATATTTTATGTATACTAATAATATCTTGAAATAATACGGAGTAAATATATATATGTAAATCGATTGAGAGAGTTTAGAGAAAAATATTTTCAAGTTTCTATGAAATAATGAAACCTATTGAATTCTATTTATAATAGATTTTTGAATTATTAAAATGAATTATTAAAGTATGAATTATTAAAGTGAATTATTAAAGTATGAATTATTAAAGTGAATTATTAAAGTATGAATTATTAAAGTGAATTATTAAAGTATAAATTATTAAAGTATGAATTATTAAAGTGAATTATTAAAGTTAAAGTAAAGTAAAAATAAAGTAAAGGTAAAGTTTAAGTATAGTAAAAGTATAAAACTATGTACGTATTATATGCGTATAAATATATATAATATTAATTTAAATCGTTATATATATTTAATAAAATAAAATATAAATATCGTTATCTTTATCATACTAGTTAAGTAATGAGTTGTCAAAAGTGGTTCTAGATATTTATAAAAGTTATATACGTTTTAATAATAAAGTTCTTTTTAAACTGAAAACGTTTTTGTACGTTTGAAACTAAATAGATCAATCGAGTCTTTATGAGATTCAATCTTCCACTATCCTTTGTCTAGTTCTCAATGATTGACAATTTGTTCTTATTTATAAATTACTTTACCATTTTCCGAATATTGTTAAAATGGAAAGATTTCTCAAATCAACGTGGGCCTTTCAACAGAGACTTGTAATCATAATTTAATATATCTGATAATTCAATCAGTTGATCTTATCTTCTAATTCCATTGATAAACATTTTGAAACAGATACAATCATATAAAGTATTTAATATAATATTTCATTTACGTTTCAAGTTATAATATATATACACATATACATATATAATCATATTCGTTTAATGGTTCGTGAATCGTTGGAACTTGGTCGAAGTTGAATGAATGTATGAACATAGTTTAAAATTCTTGAAATTTAACTTAACAAATATTGCTTATTGTGTCGGAAACATATAAAGATTAAAGTTTAAATTTGGTTGGAAATTTCCGGGTTGTCACAGTACCTACCCGTTAAAGAAATTTCGTCCCGAAATTTAAGTGGAAAGGTCGTGAATGATAATAAGTATGTTTTCATGATACATACGGGCTGAAAATTAGAGTTTTATCATCAGCGAATAATTTGGATAAACAATCCATTTATATGAAGAGTACGAATGAAGCTAACATAGAAGAGTGAAATGAGTAAGTGTAGATTCATCTTATCATTTGACGTAGATATGATTGATTCTCAGATTTCAAGGGATTTGAAGAAAATCTTCTTAATAAGATTTGACTCTCCGGTAATCAAGGAAATTAGGATCCGCTTTAAATGCGATCGTCCATTTTAATTATTCTGTCGGAGATTTTCTTATAAATTCACCTCCTTCGTTTCCTTACAACTCACACCTTCTGTTGATGCATTTTATGCAAGTCTCTAGACATCTACCCACGTCCATTGCAGGTACAACAGTTTACAGGCCACCATGATTGCTCATTATTATCCCGTGTTTGTATGTGGTTACAGGAACTGCAGGAACGAGATTTAGATGTTTGACTATGTTAGACTTAGTCAGACGTACGAGTGAAGCCTCACTAGTACGGCTGACAGGCTCATACGCACGGTTGATGCTGAGCTAAGTCACAATTACAACCTAAATGAGAAGACACGAGTGAGTGATCACCCGTACGGCTGATGAAGCCAACTCGTACGTGTGATGAATGAATCGTATGGGTGAGTCAACAGCAGGGGTATATAAAGTCTTATGTTCTTCATTTTAGGTTAAGCCTCTTATTTGTTACACACACTCAGATCTAGTGAGCTCTTCCGATTCTCTCTCAGTCCAAATCACCCATGTGGTGAATAATAGCTCTAGGTGTTGATCTAATCACACTTGATTTAGTTGTGGTTTGACTAAATTAATCAAAAAAAACTTAACCTATTCACTAGAGGGTTTGATTCACTTATTCTGCCATTGTGTGAGTTAAATCTGTTGATTTCTAAGTTCCTAGTCATGTTTCATCACCTTCTATTCTTTCCCCCTCAACTCATATTTTAAAGTATTCATCAATATGCTCCATCCAGCTCTGATTCTCGATATACTTCTAACTTTCATATCGGTCATTCTTCTTTTTCATCTACCGCCGGAAGAATCTATTTACTTCTACTATACTCTTGGGTTTATAGTGTTTCTAGTTCTCCCGTGTCTTTATATTGCTATATGCATCGATATATGGTTTATAATTTCTGGTTTGTCGTTGAGCTTTATATGTTCCCTTATATTTCAAAGTCTCTGCTTCTGTCTTCTATAATCATTATCATTCACAGTTAATGCTCTCTTTTATTTGCTGCAATTTATACCCCAATTTCTATTTCGGAGTTTTGTCCTTTCGTTTCTTCTTCTTGCGATTAAGCACCGCTTGTAATGGTCCAGAATTCACAGATATGAATTTCGGAATGAACATTGTTAATGTTCTAGGAAGGAAATTGTGATGGCACGATCTTGACTTGTCAAATTACTAGAATACCTTGGAAAAGGCCGAATCATCAAGAAATATTTTTTTTGATATTTTAGAGGTTAAATAGAATACAAGAGTCGTATAACATGGCACATGATGATGTTATGATCTGTGAATCATCACGTTCCATTTAGAAACTCAGCATGACTTACTGTAATATAATCACATTGATCAAGTGTCATTATATTATACTAATTCATGCTTCAGTTCTCAACACTACTTCAAAATATTCCTATTTTAAACTTGAATCTTTCAGAATTTAGAAACTAAAATAGTTTCTTTTATGATGTAATACAGATAGCGCGAAGAGGTAAATGATTTCAAATAAGAAGAATTAAGAAAATATCTTCAGAAATATGGAGGATATTTATAATGAAAGATATGATGATATTTTAGAATTTCTAATATCAGAGGATGATGAAGAATATTGTCCGCAGGGGTTTAGAGTCAGGAGCAAGGTATTCGTTAATGACTTCAGCAGGTATTGAATCATTTGGATCCTTTAAAGTCAAGGTTCAGTCTTTGTAATTTTTCCACAGCCTCCTTCCTACTTTGCTCAATCCGTTTTCCAGTTCCAAAACTTCTCTTTTTCTGCGCTTTGCCAGCACACTTCATCATTATCATCCAGCTTTTACCATTTAAAGTCGTTTATAGTTTTTGCTGCTTCATCAGCATTTTTTCCATTTTCGGAGAACCAATTCGTAGTTCGGAGTGTTTTTCAGAAACTTCACATTCAAATTAAGTCCAGAAGATAGACGTTATATATACACATATAACTGTTGGCGCAGACATGCTGCAAGATTTCAAAATACTGATTGCTAATTCCCAATGATTCGTATGGAAATTCTCATTACAAGATGCGAATGAGTAAATGATGGGGTTTCAATGAATAATTATGAAGACTTTTTGGAGAGGCTAAAGTCAAAGGGTAATGAAGTTGTTGGTACATCTGCTAATAATATGGTGGAATGTAAAAGGTTCCCTGGTAACGATGGTGTATATCTCAAGGTTATAATAAGGTTAGTCTGACTGAAAATTCGAAGTTGACTTGCTGGAGCTGTGACAAAACTGGCTACTTTGAATAGGAGTCGCAAAGTTATTTTTGCTAATAAATGCCAAAGAATCTGACGCGGATACGTTGTTTAAACTTTTACTTTGGTTTCAAGAGTTTTTCGGGTACATAACTGTGGGTAACATGTGGTTGGGTCATCATCTCGATTGCTCATCATTCGAAGTGTCTTCAGAAATTTTCGAAGGGTTTGAACACAGATTGTAATCGTTAACATACATTTGATGTTCTAACACAGTTTTGAAGTCAAAATATAGCTTGTGAAAGATGTAAGGATCTAAGAGTGATGATTTTGGTCATATCTCAAGTTAAATTTTGAGATTTCAAAATCAGAATATGTAATTAAATTTTGAATGAGTATGGTTGTTTTGATTTCTATAAAAGAATGTATATTGTTGTGAAAGTAGGGAGTATAATGGATGATTTGCTGAATCAGATTCGAAGAATGTAACATATTAATTGTGAATTTATATATCTCTCGGGTATTACCTACCCGTTAAAAAAAAAATTCACAATTAATATTTTGTACAAAAGAATTTTATTACAGTCTTTATGAAAATATATATATGTATATTTTCTTCAGATGTAACATAGATTTAATGAGTTAATGTTAAATTAAACTCATTTAATTTACGGTTGAAACTAGAATTGAATAATCCCTAAAGGCTTTAAAAAGTACATAACTTTTACGCAGTATTTCTTTAATGACATTAAAATTATGAATCAATACTTCGTTATTTGTTGATGTATGGTGTTCGGTTCGTGGAATTCTTGTGAATTTCGCAAAGTACGAATGATGTTATCTGAAAAGTTTCGGGTACATTGATGATGAAAGTGTAAAATCAAATATATACTTGATTTATTATGAATTGGAATTTGTTGAATTGCGACAGAGATTGTAGTTAACGCTGGTTAAGTTGCGGCCGAAGGACGTACATTATTGCATATTTGTAATATGAATTAACCGAGTAGTTAAGATTCACACACAATAGCTTAGCACTGAAAGATTTATTTCAATATATATATATATATATATATATATATATATATATATATATATATATATATATATATATATATATACATATAATTTCTTCAGAGGAAATGAGTTAATTCTTCATAACTCGTTGATACAATATAAACGTTATTGATTCGTAATGATGTCCACAGTGATTCTTGAACTGACAGAGTTTGTGATGTTATCGGTGTTGTTGATTCGGATGTTGACTGTACTGACGATGCTGGTAACACTGATGGTACTATTGATGTTGTTGGTAAAGCAAGTTTAGCTTGTTAATCACACACCATTTTTGTCAGGGTTTCTACTCTTCCTTCCATCATTTTGGTTCGCTTAACTGATTTATGGTTAGGGCTAGATTAGATAATCTCTAAGACTTTAGAGATTACATAATCGCCGCGGAATGTTTCTCCAATGAAGTTATGAATTAATACTTCGTCAGTTATTGTTGTTGGTACTCCTTGGTATCTATGGTGCGTATGACGTTGATGCTCGTGGGATAGATTGTGAAGTTGAGGTTTACGACGCGGTTGTGGTTGGAGGTGGTAATGGTACTGTTGGTGTTGATGATGGTGGTACTGGTTATGCTGCTGATGCTGCTGCTGGTGTTTGTAATCTCTGCACCATATTCTCCAAAGCCACTACCCGAGCGCGAAGCTCGTTGACTTCTTCTATTACACCGGGGTGATTGTCGGTTCGGACGAGCGGATAAATAAAATCTAAAATTTGATGTAATATATAATCGTGACGAGATACTCTGGAAATGAGCGAGAAAATGGTGTTTCGGACAGGTTCGCCGGTAAGTGCTTCAGGTTCTTCATCAAGAGGGCAATGTGGTGGATGGAAGGGATCACCTTCTTCTTGTCTCCAATGATTGAGGAGGCTACGAACCCATCCCCAATTCATCCAGAATAGGTGATGACTGATTGGTTGATCTATTCCGGTCACACTACTTTCGGAGCTTGAATCGGATTCCATTTCGGAATCTGAGTGACTTGAACTGATGACGAATTCCATTTCGTACGATTGGATAAAGAATTTTTTTTTCGATATGAAATGATTTTGGCTAACGGATGGTATTCTAATTACATAGAATATATATATATATATATATATATATATATATATATATATATATATATATATATATATATATATATATATATATATATATATATATATATATATATATAGATCAAAAGATTTCGTAGATTACGGAGGACTTTGCGGGATATGTCAGGCAAAGTTTAAAGTAACAGATACGATAAGATATGATTTAGCAGATATGCTAAGATATGAATTTTTGTCTATACACTATTCATGCAATCAATACAGCAAGACGTGTCTTAGACTAAAAATGATAAGCAGGTAATTTTCTGAGGATGATAAGTAGTTAATTTTCGACACAAAATGATAAGCAAAACTTTTGACATGCAGATACGGTCGAAGTCCAGACTCACTAATGCATCCTATCGACTTATCAGTTAGACACACTAATGCAGACCTGGTTCGCTAAGACCACCGCTCTGATACCAACTGAAAGGACCCGTTCATATACATTATAAACGATTCACAATAGTTGATTACATTGCGAGGTATTTGACCTCTATATGATACATTTTACAAACATTGCATTCGTTTTTAAAAGACAAACTTTCTTTACATCGAAAATTGACAGGCATGCATACCATTTCATAATATCCACTATCCAACTATAAATTGATTTAATAATAATCTTTGATGAACTCAATGACTCGAATGCAACGTTCTTCAAAATATGCTATGAAAGACTCCAAGTAATATCTTTAAAATGAGCAAATGCACAGCGGAAGATTTCTTTAACACCTGAGAATAAACATGCTTTAAAGTGTCAACCAAAAGGTTGGTGAGTTCATTAGTTTATCATAATCATTTATTTCCATCATTTTAATAGACCACAAGAATTTCATTTTCAGTTCTCATAAATATACGTCCCATGCATAGAGACAAAAATAATCATTCATATGGTGAACACCTGGTAACCGACATTAACTAGATACATATAAGAATATCCCCTATCATTCCGGGATCCTCCTTCGGACATGATATAAATTTCGAAGTACTAAAGCATCCGGTACTTTGGATGGGGTTTGTTAGGCCCAATAGATCTATCTTTAGGATTCGCGTCAATTAGGGTGTCTGTTCCCTAATTCTTAGATTACCAGACTTAATAAAAAGGGGCATATTCGATTTTGATAATTCAACCATAGAATGTAGTTTCACGTACTTGTGTCTATTTCGTAAAACATTTATAAAAGTTGCGCATGTATTCCCAGCCCAAAAATATAAAAGGTAAAAAGGCAAATGAAACTCACCATACTGTATTTTGTAGTAAAAATACATATAACGTCATTGAACAAGTGCAAGGTTGGCCTCGGATTCACGAACCTAAATTAATTATATATATTTATATGTTGGTCAATATTTGTCTAACAAATTAGGTCAAGTCATAGTGTACCACAATCCTAATGCTCGAGACTAATATGCAAAAGTCAACAAAAGTAAATTTGACTCAAAATAATTTCTAAAAATCTATACATGATTAATATATAGTTTAAATATCGTCGTTTTATATTTTTAAATATTTTAAAAAGATTTATTAGAGTAAATAATATAATTTATTTATTAATAAATAAAATTTTATATTAAATTTATATAATCAAATATACTTTTATATATATTAAGTAATAAAATTTATAGGGTTCATTTAATATCATAAAGATAATATGATAGGTATTATTAAAGTAAGTTATTACACGTAGTAAAATATGTTTGTATCACATATTTATTTGATAAAATAATATCTATAATGATAGTAAGTAAAAGTTGTATTATTTTGTAATAATAATTATTATTATAAAAATATCAATATTTATAATTACTAAGATGACATTATGATAAAACGATAATTCTAATTATGATAACTTTAATATTTACGATAATTTTTAATATTATCTTTAAAATAATAATTCTATTTAAAATAATAATAATAATGATATTTTATAGTAACAATGACATTTCTATTAAAATGATAATTTTTGTTAAAATGATAGTTTTAATACTAACGATACTTTTAATAATAATAGTAATGATAAAAATAATAAGAACGATAATTTTATCTAAATTAATATCTTATAATATTTTAATTTCATCATGATACTCTTACTCATTATTTCCTAATCGTTTCGTTTAACAGCTTTTAATCGTCTTTTATATCGTGTTCATAATAATGATAATAATAGTAATCAAAATATTTAGGTGTTACAATTATTTGTTTTAATTGCACTAATATTAATAATGATAGTTACTATAATATTATTAACGATAATACTAATAATTATCTTAATGATAATATAGTAATAATAATAATAACAATAACAATAACCATTTTTAAATAATGATATATATATATATATATATATATTAATAATGATAATAATAATAATAATAATAATAATAATAATACTAATAATAATAATAATAATAATAATAATAATAATGATAATGATAATGGGATAATAATAATAATAATACTAATTATAACTTTAACGATAATAACGATAGTAATAAAGAAAACAATTTTTAATGATAAATCCCTTTTATTGATAAAGATAATAATAATGATAATAATAAGATAAAACTAGAACGACGATAAAAACGACGATAATAATAATCATTTTTAATAAAAATATCGAAAATTCAATTGATTATAACTTCTAATCCGTTCATCGAAACCATTCGATATCTAAAGGAAAAGTTCTTAATTTCTCGCTAGCTTTCCAAGGACATGCATATCTTATACCTTATCTCAACCGCAAGTGTAACTAATTCAAGATTCAACCTAACCTGTCTAAGGGCAATATCAAAAGTACAAGCATGCATAATCCTAAATACTCGAGCACTAGTCAAGGATACACTATTAGTATGTAAAAGTTAAATTATGAGTACTCACGTATCAATATTGAGATTCAATATTGCAGGAAAGGTACGTAGACGCAACGGAAATGATAAACACTATATTGACCTCACGAGCATACCCATGAACCATACTCAATCACCTCTATAGCTATAACCCATAATTTCCTTAATCCTATCCTACTCGAAAAACAATTTCGAAATCACTCACACAACACTCCGTCGTAATATTTTATGTATACTAATAATATCTTGAAATAATACGGAGTAAATATATATATGTAAATCGATTGAGAGAGTTTAGAGAAAAATATTTTCAAGTTTCTATGAAATAATGAAACCTATTGAATTCTATTTATAATAGATTTTTGAATTATTAAAATGAATTATTAAAGTGAATTATTAAAGTATGAATTATTAAAGTGAATTATTAAAGTATGAATTATTAAAGTGAATTATTAAAGTATAAATTATTAAAGTATGAATTATTAAAGTGAATTATTAAAGTTAAAGTAAAGTAAAAATAAAGTAAAGGTAAAGTTTAAGTATAGTAAAAGTATAAAACTATGTACGTATTATACGCGTATAAATATATATAATATTAATTTAAATCGTTATATATATTTAATAAAATAAAATATAAATATCGTTATCTTTATCATACTAGTTAAGTAATGAGTTGTCAAAAGTGGTTCTAGATATTTATAAAAGTTATATACGTTTTAATAATAAAGTTCTTTTTAAACTGAAAACGTTTTTGTACGTTTGAAACTAAATAGATCAATCGAGTCTTTATGAGATTCAATCTTCCACTATCCTTTGTCTAGTTCTCAATGATTGACAATTTGTTCTTATTTATAAATTACTTTACCATTTTCCGAATATTGTTAAAATGGAAAGATTTCTCAAATCAACGTGGGCCTTTCAACAGAGACTTGTAATCATAATTTAATATATCTGATAATTCAATCAGTTGATCTTATCTTCTAATTCCATTGATAAACATTTTGAAACAGATACAATCATATAAAGTATTTAATATAATATTTCATTTACGTTTCAAGTTATAATATATATACACATATACATATATAATCATATTCGTTTAATGGTTCGTGAATCGTTTGAACTTGGTCGAAGTTGAATGAATGTATGAACATAGTTTAAAATTCTTGAAATTTAACTTAACAAATATTGCTTATTGTGTCGGAAACATATAAAGATTAAAGTTTAAATTTGGTTGGAAATTTCCGGGTTGTCACACATGTTTATTCTCAGGTACGAAAGAAATCTTCCGCTGTGCATTTGCTCATTTTAGAGATATTATTTGGAGTCATTCATGACATATTTCAAAAGACGTTGCATTCGAGTCGTCGAGTTCATCAAGATTATTATTAAGTCAATTATAGTTGGATATATTATGAAATGATATGCATGCCATCAACTTTTGATGAAATGAAAGTTTGCCTTTTTAAAATCGAATGCAATATTTGTAAAATGTATCATATAGAGGTCAAGTACCTCGCGATGTAACCAAATGTAATGTATTTGTCCAGATGGATTAGGATGGATCGTTTCAGTTGGTATCAGAGCGGTGGTCTTAGCGAACCAGGTCTTGCATTAGTGTGTCTAACTGATAGTTGTTTAGATGCATTAGTGAGTCTGGACTTCAACCGTATCTGCATGTCAAAAGTTTTGCTTATCATTTAGTATCGAAAATTATTTGCTTATCATCTTTAAACTCTAGACACGTCTTACTGCCTCTATTGCATAGACTGTGCATAGATAAATTCATATCTTAGCGTATCTGTTATTATTACCTTTGCCTGACAGCTTCCGTAGATTCCTCCGTAACTTATGGGATTTTAGTATTATATATGCATATGTAAATTATGTATTACAGGGTACTAATCTACATCCTATAATCTATTTCTTATCGAAAATACTTCATTTGATCATACGAGATGAATCCCTCAACCAGTTCGAGTCCCTCGAATTCCGATATGGAGTTTCACTTGAGCTCCGAAAGCAGCGTCACCAGAATGAATCAATCAATCAGCCATCCCCAATTCATCTGATGAGTTCATAGTCGACTTAATCAACGGAAACGAGAAGTAGGCAATTCCTTTCCACCAACCAAATTTCCCTCTTGGCGATGAACCTGAAACACTTACGGCGAATCAGTCCAAAACACCATTTCCACCCTCATTTCCAGAGTAGCTCAACACGATTATATTCTATCCACAATTCTAAACCTTATTCATCCGCTCGTTCCGACCGACAATCATTTTGGAATAATAGAAGAAGTCAACGAACTTCGCGCTTGAGTGATCAATTTAGAGAATATGGTGCAAAATCTACCAGCTTCAGCAACATCACCGGCACCAACAGTACCATCAATAACAGCACCAGTACCATCAACAATCCATGCCTCAACATCTCATTCTGTACCTCGAGTATAATCTTCATTCTACGTATCGTTCTACATCATTTATCTTCATTCTATATGGCAATTATGTAATCTCTAATGTTTTAGAGATTAAGTTCTAACGGTAAATCAAATGAGATTAATATTATATTAACTCATTAAATTCATGATTACATCTGAAGAAAATATATATGAAAGTATATTTTCATAAAGATTGTAATTAAAAACTCTATCGTATAAACTGTTAATGATGAGAATATTTTAACGGGTAGGTAATACCCGAGGAATATTTAGATTTCACATTAATAAGTTACACTGTGCATTTTTCGAATCTGATTCAACGGTCATTTACTATCCTACTTACATCCACAGATGTAAGTATCCGTTCACCGCAAAATAACCATTTTCATTCAATTTCATATTTGGATTTTGACTTACCAGAATCCAACAAGTGACATAATGAAGACAACATTGGATAAAAAATAAAATTTGTTAGGAACAAACAAATTAATTATGAGAAATTTTGCTAAGAAACCACGCTAACAAAATCCTAGCTAACTTTTCCTAGCTAACTGATTACATTTTATCTATCGCAAGTTATTTATCGCAATTTATATTCTCGCAATTTTATGTATCGTCATTTAATTTCTGTTATTTATTTTACGCACTTTAAATATCGGGACACGTTACAAGGTTTTGACATATCATATCGACGCATCTATATATATTATTTGGAATAACCATAGACACTCTATATGCAGTAATGATCGAGTTAGCTATACAGGGTTGAGGTTGATTCTATAATAATATATATACTTTGAGTTGTGATCGAGTCTGAGACATGTATACAATGGGTCACGAATACGTATTAATTAATTCGAATATTATATATTAAACTATATATGAATTATTGGATTACTAATTGTGGACTACTAACTGTGGACTGCCAACATTGGACAATTAAAATGAATTAAAATATTGATTATAACATATGAAACTAAACAATTCTTCAAGTTTGCCACTTGATTTCATCTTAAACCTCATTTGTATCTTGACGATTACTATCTGCGATCAAACCTTTCATGATTCTTGAAAACACCTCAATCGAGAGAATGAACTAACCGCACTTCATCTACGGAAGAAAAGATTGATGCATATAGATATGCACCTGAAAACACTCGGAACCTGGGTAAACGTTTAACACGTATCTGTACTAGCTCCTTTGGCATTGTTATTACCGAAAATAACATTGCAGTCCTTTTTCAAATTAGCCAATTTTGTCACAACTCCAGCAAATCAACTTCGACTTTCGTTCGAATTAGCCTTATTTTAACCTCGATATATAAGTTTACCTTTCGTCATCGTTACCGGGGAACCGTTTATATTCCACCACATTAGCAGTAAACTTACCAGCAACCTCGTTGCTCCTTGGCCTAAACCTCTCCGATAAATCACTATATTTTTCCATTGAAACCCTATCATATACTCATTCGCATCTTGTAACGAGAACTGCCATACCAATTACCGGGAATCAACAATCAGTACTTTGAAAACTTACAGTATGTCTACATCAACAGTTATATGTATAACATTCATCTCTTAGAATTATGATCTTCCATTCTGAAATACTGAAAAGTACTCAGTCTACGAACCAATACTCCAAAGTTTGAAAAAGCGGAATGAAACAACAGAAACAGTAGACAACCATAAACGACCTTAACCATCAAAAGTATGATGATAAAGAATGGAGTGTTGGAAACGCTCAATAGAAAATTTGGTACAAAAAAAAAGCGGATTATGCGAAATTATGAAGGAGGCTGTGGACGAATCACAAGGACTAAACTTGTACATAAAGAATCCTAATGATTCTGATTTTGATGAAATCTTTAGCAAATGCCTTGCTCCTTAATCGCTCTAAATCATCGTGAATGAATTTCTTCATCACAATTTGATTCAAAAATTCTAAGATATTATCGTATCCTTTATTATAAATATCCTCGATATTTCTGAAGATAATTTCATAACTATTCTTATCCGAAATCATTTATCTTCTCGCGTTATCAATGTCACATCAGAAAGGAAACTGTTTTATTTTCTAAATTCTAAAAAAAATAAAAAATTCGAACTTAAATTATGAATGTTTTTGAAGTATTGTTGGGAACTGATGCATGAGTTAGTATAATATAATGACACTTGATCAACGTGATTATATTACAGTAAGTCATGCTGAGTTTCTAAATGAAACGTGGTGATTCACAGACTATAACGTCATCATGTACTATGTTACACGACTCTTACATTCTGTCAATTCTATAAACATATCAAGAACATATTTCTTGATAGTTCTATCTTTTCTCTTAAATTCTGGTAATTCAACCAATCAAGATCGTGCTATTACAATATCTTTCTTAGGACATTAGTTATGTTCATTCGAAACTTCATACCTACAAATTCTGGACCATTAATTGCTTGACTTAAAGTCGGGAAGAGAAAATAAAAGTAGGGAACTCCAAAATATAAAGGAAATAAAGAGGGTGGATTTATAGTGAAATATCCGACAGAGCAATCGAAACAGATTACCGCATTTGAGGATTCTAATTTCTTGATTTCTGAAGAATCAAATCTTATTACAAAGATTTCCTCTAAATTCCTTGAATTTCAGAAATTCAACCATGACTACGTCAAAACTTAAGACGAACTTCATTTATTCATTTCTCTTTTGTGATAACTTCACTCGTACTCCTCGCGAAATTCGAATTATTTTATCCATATTACTCAATGATGATAAAACTCTATTTATCAACTCATATTCGTCATGAAAACATTTTTATTGTCAGCCATGACCACCTCACTCAAATTTCGGGACGAAATTTCTTTAACGGGTAGGTACTGTGACGACCCGAAATTTTTTGACCAAATTTAAACTTTATCTTTATATGATTTCGACACGATAAGCAAAGTCTGTAATATTGAGTCTCAGAAATTTTGAACTGTTTTTATGAATTCATTTAACCTTTGACTGTTCTCGACGATTCACGAACAACTAATTGTAAATAGATACATATATATTTAAATGTATATATATATATATATATATATATATATATATATATATATATATATATATATATATATAATGATTGGAAATACAATTTTGAAATATTATATGTTATTGTTAGTTATGTGAAATAAAATAAAGATATGATATTATAATAATTATTATTTAAAACCTATCTTTATATATATATATATATATATATATATATATATATATATATATATATATATATATATATATATATATATATATATATATATATAAAGTATATTAAATATACTCAGGTGTCGCTTCGATTGATATTTAACCAGTTTAATTTGAACTTATGATTTCTATACATAAGTATGAATATTGTAATAATTTATAAATATTACATATACTAAAATTTATAATATTTCATGTTAAGTAAATAATTATGTATTTGTTAACATTATGATTAATAATAATTATTACTAGTATTATTATCATTGTTATTTTTATTATTATTATTATTACATGAATATTATTAACAGTTTATTATTAAGATAATTATATTCATTAACTATTAATATTAAACAAAAATAAATGATTATCTGTAAGTTGTTATGTATCACTATCTTAACCCGTACTCCTGTCTACTCAATCTATCCGTAAATTTAAAATACTATTGAGCACTGTGCATGATTGAAATTTACTGTGTTTAATTGAAGATTTTTTTGAGTTACTATGCGTGTTACTATGCTTGCATCTTGTTCTCTGCACTCTTGGTGTATATATATACATTTACATAAATATAGGATAGACATATATACACATCATACTTGATCACACTTCACCTTCATTTTCTACCACCACTGGAACACCGTCACTGGCCACCTCAAAACTTATGCTTCTTCTCGTTCGAACACCACCTTATCACTTACTAATCAAATCTTTCTGTTTCCTTACTCCTATTTGAATCACTTTGGCCGAAAACTACATCAACCAAACACCCACCAGGAAACTCTAGTTATACCGCAGCGGCTTCTGTACTGTTTCAGTCGAGCATCCTTGAGACCACCACCTTTAGTCACCCATCGAACCACCATATCCGTTTGAACCATCCTCACCATCACTACACCATCGTCACCCCTCACAACCTCCACTGGCCACCTTACAACAACCACTTAATTGATGTTGTTTTCTATTTCGATTCAATAATCAAACCACCACCCATGTAAGTCACCTTCAACCATCTACAGGTAATACTATCTGATAAGCTAACCAGACCATTGTTATTCTACTATATCTAGTTGGTTTCTATTGAACAAACACCTTCGACCAGTGTTGCTGATCTATCATCTTTTACTGTTATCTGTTCAAATATCCTAAAACCCATTACAATTCGATTAAGGTTGGACCAAACACCATGAACACCTGTAACTGTTTCAAACTACTACTTTCTGGTTTGAACTTCACCCATACCCATTTGGTTTAGTTTTTACTAATCGTTTGCTGCATTAAACCGAAGCTAAACCCATTACTTTTATGTTTTCATGTAACAACCCAAACCAAACTACGAACAATCCACTTAAAATACCAAAAAAAAAAAAAAAAATTGTTCGTTCAGCAACTGGCGCGGCGCGCCAAACTGGTCTGTCCCAAAAAGTTTGAAATGCGAAAAAGATTGGCAACTTCCCGACCTAATTAGACAAAACACTTTTATCCACATGTTCAAATATGTAAAACTAACACGTTCCATTTATAAAAAGGGTTTTACGACACCGAGCCCACATATGCCCAAATTACCCCTTTAAGTACAAATACAAGTTTTCGACCACAAGACTTTTAATACAAAACAAAGCCGAGCATGGCGATTGGGGATATGCTACCCAATCCTAATCTATCCAAAAGCGAGCCTTCTAAAGTAACTACGCAAGTCCACTAGTCCCCGCTTACCCGAGCCACCGTCTCCAAGCAGTCTATAAAAATGTAAACAACGAGAGGGTAAGCTAACGCTTAGTGAGTGAAAATATACTACATACATATATATGTATAAAATGGACACGCCACACAAATAATCAAATACCGCATACCGGAGCATCCATGTATAAGGCAACTATACTAAGCATACCGTACGATCTTTAAGCAACAAGCTAAAGATATCAACAAGTAAGTTCACCAACGACGATGTGAACAACGCCAATAAGCTACACCCGGAGGGTTAGCTACAACACAACAATACATTAATATATATATAACAATATATAAACGAATAAGGTTAACCCATTAACCCATTGCCGAAATACCAAACACCACAACGAAGATTGGCCGAACTACACGAGCCTTAGTAATCCGAAACCACACGAGATTACTATCTTCAATAAGATGACCGAACTACATGCGTCATTGTGAATCCGAACTACACGAGATTCGTCCTTGATGAGATGACCGAACTACACGCATCATCGTGAATCCGAACTACACGCGATTCACTTATCCAATACCAAAACCCACGGTCACGGGATTATAAAATCCACTACATCGGGGTTATCCAAAATCACATCACAATACATGTGATGACGTACACACAAGTGTACACCTCGCCAAAAGGAGGTCAACCAAAATTCACAACCGTGCCAATTGGACTCATACAAAAGTCCATCAAATCCACCTATATGTGAAGTGAGCTCTATAACCGAGAACCACTTCACCCGACCCGCATCCATCCTACACATACATATGTACATAGAATATTTACACTCACCTTGTCGCCTTGATGAATGCCACCGAATAATCCGCAACTCGTCAATGGAAAGTACCTAATCCATTATCATAAATACCACAACACAATTAGGATGGATTTACAAACCAACCCAATTCGACACTTAGTGCAATTTCGACCCAATTCCACTTCCAAGTACAAACCGTGCACAACTAATCAATAATCACTAACACAAGTGATAATGGTCCTAATATGCCAATTAAACCCAAACACAAGTGTTAAACACTTTTCGTTCTCCAAATCACCCATATACCCTAATTTTGACCCATAAAGTCAAAATCTCACCAATTACAAGTTTTGACACCAAAACATATTTAACTTGGTTTTATACTTCAACTTAATCCATTTTAAGTTTATAAACCTCATCGAATCGACATTCGGGTCATAATCATCAACAAACCCTAACTTTGACTCTAGTCAAAATTAGTCAACCACAAAAACCCTAAAGGTCTTCAATACATCAATAATCACTAATACTAGTGATTATACACCATTCTCAAGTCTTAAACATGGTTAAATCATTAACCAACCCAAAACCCGCCTTTAACACTTATAAACCCGAACCTTGGTGTTAATCTTCAATTAACAACTAAATGGGTTAAATCTATGAATCATACAATCAAAAGCCCCAAATTTGAATGATGAACACAAAACGAAATTCGGAGTTAGAGCTTACCACTAGTATCACCTTGAAGCTAAGAACGAGGGAAAAAAACTTGTCAACTACGCCAAAGATCAAAACCCGCTTCTTCCTTTCCAAAAATCCCTTAGAATCAAATAGGGTGTTTGAGTTTTAGAGAGAAAATGAAAAGAAAAGGAAAAGGAAATAAGGAAATGAAATGGGTGGATGAGGTTAAGTCCTCAAATCTGGCTCAAACGCGAAAAAACCAAAATGCCCTTTTAAAACTCTTAAAATAACAAGGGAGTCTGCCAGCGACATATGGCGCGGCGCGCCATAACTCCACGCGGCGCGCGACTGGGCAGAATCAGAATCCAGGTCTTACAACTCTCCCCCACTTAAAATCGATCACGTCCTCATGATTTTCACCACTTAACCACTCCGGACCCACTCAACGGTCCTCAATCATAAGTCCCAATCCGAACTTTCCTAGACAATTCTTCCCAATGAATCACCTTTAACAGCTAAATCGTCACCCGCGATTTATCAAATCTACAATCCGAGCACTAAAACCATGCTCATTCCCTAACATCGGGAAAACTCATCCAATCTCTAACTGAGATATCAACCCTCTAGCGTACCATTACCTAGTACAATGCTAAAGTAACCACATACCAATCTTGAGGTCAACCATCTAAACCGCCGAAGACTGAAAAGAAGTAAATCCTTACGGATAACACTTACCACTAAACATCCCTTGTAGTGTGCAATACGACCCATACGTAACTACCGTAATATCATAATCTATCGGCTAGAACCGATAGCGCCCAAAATGACTATCGAAACGCGAATCCCAAGGTGTACAAAATCGACTATCGTCACACCCGTAACAACATGTGAGCGAAACACGGCTATCGCATCACTAATCATACAACATGGTCCTCACAACCCCACCATTGGCGTATAAAATAACCAATAGATCAAACGACATGGTGCTTACGACCCCACCATCGGTGTATAAAACAACCAATCGATCACACAACACGGTCCTTACGACCCCACCATTGGTGTATAAAACATCCAACAGATCAACATCATGGTCCTTACGACCCCACCATCGGTGTATAAAACAACCGACAGATCACACAACACGAAGGCTGGCCGAAAACATACGCACCTTAGTGAATCCGAACTACACGCGACTCACTACCTTCTCCACAACAACAAACGAGATTGGCTGAACTACACGCGCCATAGTGAATCCGAACTACACGAGAGTCACTATCCCAGAGGCATGACCGAACTACACGAGTCATTTGTGAATCCGAACTACACGAGACTCACTCCTTAATACAATGACCGAAACCACACGAGTCATTTGTGAATCCGAACTACACGCGACTCACTTCCACAATAAGATGACCGAAACCACACGCGTCATCGTGAATCCGAAACCACACGCGATCCACTACCATGATGAAGTCAGCGGACCCCGAAGGTCATGCTTCACCAATCTCATCACCGGATGAAGTCAGCGGATCCCGTCAACGGTCATGCTCCACCGATATAACACCACGCTCCTGATAAAGTCAGCGGACCCCAAAATTCATGCTCCACCAATCACATACTCCCATGATGAAGTCAGCGGACCCTAAAGATCATGCTCCACCAATCAACAACCATGATGAAGTCAGCGGACCCTAAAGGTCATGCTCCACCAATCAACGCCCTTTTGGCCTCGAACAACGAGTAGCGTAACATCGCGCTCCGCTACACTATAGTGAACCCTAACGGATACCACTAACCATCCACACAATCGAGCAAGAACCACCTATATCAAACATAGGCACAAAAACAATGATTCTCTAGAAGATAATCCAACACACACCTCCCTTAATCGAAGGATTTCACCTTACTCGCCAAACACGTCCATTATCTCTCAATCGAGATTTACCGCATTACCACCTCGGTGATAATTCAAATCCAAACCATAAGTACAATTTAACCGAAATTGTACCCTACCACAATTTGACCAAAACTAGGTCCCAACACAATTTTCGGATCTTACTAAAACGTTATCCGAAATCTCACACTAGAACTTCCTCGGGCGGGAGTGTAACTCCCCCGCTTGGAACTATGTCTCATAACCGCATCTCGTACAACCGTACCATGCTACCAAAGGTAGACTTTACCAACAATTGGGTTTACACGACCCATCACCATATCTTGCTCCAACCTTGAGCATACCAAGGATCTTAACATATCCTTAAACACTTCGAACGAAAAGTGTACCACCAATTACACAACCCAAATCCCTCGCAATCATCCAATTGCTTTAGTTTGTCAACTTCCACCTTGTCACTCATGTACCTAAGGGTTTCACTTCGGTACCCTAAGTACAATGTAACCACAACATAATCGGAGTCGAACACCACGCTAGTAGGTATAAAAGAGGCACCTAAGGTCGTGTCACGTAGACTCCTTTAGCAACATACATCGAGATCAAACACTCGATCTTTTTCGGTTTCCAATCCACCCGACGAACCTCATGGTTCATCAACTTCCACATTATAGCGAACACGCGCTTAACAATCGAACACCAAAACCCATTTCCATGGCTTGGTAGAAACATTTCCAAATACTAAGGAATGCTTGGTTGCACCAAGTCTTACGCCCTTCGCCCGTTAATCAAACATCACCATAGGGTACTTCCATTAGGATCGTCACCCATAACAACAATATGCACAACACAAGGCATTTTACAACTCAAACACAAATGGCACTTAATAAATAATCAAAGGACATATTTATTAAAACGAAACGTACCTTAACGTCTCCTTGCCGCACCTGTCCCCGCTAACTTAGGACATTCTGACTTACGATGTCCTTCTTCTTGGCAATTGAAGCACACCATGCCATCACCCTTTGGCACCGAACATTCCCACGACTTGTGACCCCTCACGCCACAATTGTAACATCGAGACGTACTAGAATCCGGTATACCCGTCCGCGTACCACCCATGCTCACACTAGGACCCTTAGTCCTCTTGCTCGGAGTACCATATGAAACAACCCTTCTCTCACTTGAAGGTTCACACCTCTTCGATCGTGAATACGACTCGAAACCTCTAGCCAAGTCAAATAATTCCGCAAACGATTTCGCTTGACCCCAGCTAATTTTACTCTTCAAGTCATCATTCAAGGTCTGATAGAAATCTTGCATCAACAAATGATCATTCCCCAAATACTCCGGGCAAAACGAGCCTTCGCCATAAAGGTTGTCTTGAGAGTATTCAAATCCATAGAACCCTGTTGCAAATTTCGCAACTCATTACGCATTTCCGACAAATCGGCTGAAGTACGGAACTCCTCGAAGAATTCCTTCTTAAACTCGTCCCATGATAACGCCATAAACGGTTCACCACCAACAAGATCAATCTTACCATCCAACCAATCCTTTGCTCTACCCCGCAACAAGCTCGTAGCGAGCCTCGTCCTCTTCTCGGGAGGACATTCAATTGTTCGAAAACACCCTTCGACATCCGAGATTCAAGTTGTGCTTATCAAAGGATCCGGTTCTCCATCGTACATTGGGGGTTTAGTCCTCATGAAGCTCTTAAGATAACGCTCCATTTCACCACTACTTTGAAGTTCGGAATACTTCCTATCCATTTCTTCTCGAAACGCACTCATTTGCTCCGCAACGGCGGCCGGAACTCTAGCGTTAATCTCAGCGTTGTTCGTCTCAATCCCACTTCCCGTCACCATTCTAAGGAATGCAAAGTGATTAGATCACTAACGTATAAAACCACACACACAACACCGTCCCATCTTGTTAAACACTCGTCGTACATCACTTGTTAGACACAATTTGCACCCGTAATAAGGTTTGCGAGTCCTTATTACGCACACACGCCGTATCGACTTGTTAGTACAACGACCGTCTCGCTCGATGCTATAAATAAACACAAACGAAATTCTACGCGATATAAACACACGCGAGAATTATCATCACAACACAATCATATATTAATAATATCCGCATTACTAATATAAACGTTAGTCAACCTATAAATAAGGCACTAACTAAACCCATTTCGACCCGTAGTCCTACAAGTCCCGCAACAAATTAGCACACACAAAAGTCTAAGTCTAGGCACCTATCTCAAGTCACCTAAATCCCTTAGACCATGCTCTGATACCACTTGTAACAACCCAAACCAAACCACGAACAATCCACTTAAAATACCAAAATATAAAAAAAAATTTGTTCGTTCAGCAACTGGCGCGGCGCGCCATAAGGCCGCGCGGCGCGCCAAACTGGTCTGTCCCAAAAAGTTTTAAATGCGAAAAAGATTGGCCACTTCCCGACCTAATTAGACAAAACGTTATCCACATGTTCAAATATGTAAAACTAACACGTTCCATTTATAAAAAGGGTTTTACGACACCGGGCCCACATATGCCCAAATTACCCCTTTAAGTACAAATACAAGTTTTCGACCACAAGACTTTTAATACAAAACAAAGCCGAGCATGGCGATTGGGGATACGCTACCCAATCCTAATCAATCCAAAAGCGAGCCTTCTAAAGTAACTACGCAAGTCCACTAGTCCCCGCTTACCCGAGCCACCGTCTCCAAGCAGTCTATAAAAATGTAAACAACGAGAGGGTAAGCTAACGCTTGGTGAGTGAAAATATACTACATACATATATATGTATAAAATGGACACGCCACACAAATAATCAAATACCGCATACCGGAGCATCCATGTATAAGGCAACTATACTAAGCATACCGTACGATCTCTAAGCAACAAGCTAAAGATATCAACAAGTAAGTTCACCAACGACGATGTGAACAACGCCAATAAGCTACACCCGGAGGGTTAGCTACAACACAACAATATATTAATATATATATAACAATATATAAATGAATAAGGTTAACCCATTAACCCATTGCCGAAATACCAAACACCACAATGAAGATTGACCGAACTACACGAGCCTTAGTAATCCGAAACCACACGAGATTACTATCTTCAATAAGATGACCGAACTACACGCGTCATCGTGAGTCCGAACTACACAAGATTCGTCCTTGATGAGATGACCGAACTACACGCGTCATCGTGAATCCGAACTACACGTGATTCACTTATCCAATACCAAAACCCACGGTCACGGGATTATAAAATCCACTACATCGGGGTTATCCAAAATCACATCACAATACATGTGATGACGTATACAAGTGTACACCTCGCCAAAAGGAGGTCAACCAAAATGCACAACCGTGCCAATTGGACTCATACAAAAGTCCATCAAATCCACCTATATGTGAAGTGAGCTCTATAACCGAGAACCACTTCACCCGACCCGCACCCATCCTACACATACATATGTACATAGGATATTTACACTCACCTTGTCGCCTTGATGAATGTCACCAAATAATCCGCAACTTATCAATGGAAAGTACCTAATCCATTATCATAAATACCACAACACACTTAGGATGGATTTACAAACCAACCCAATTCGACACTTAGTGCAATTTCGACCCAATTGCACTTCCAAGTACAAACCGTGCCCAACTAACCAGTAATCACTAACACAAGTGATAATGGTCCTAATATGCCAATTAAACCCGAACACAAGTGTTAAACACTTTTCGTTCTCCAAATCACCCATAAACCCTAATTTTGACCCATAAAGTCAAAATCTCACCAATTACAAGTTTTGACACCAAAACATATTTAACTCGGTTTTATACTTTAACTTAATCCATTTTAAGTTTATAAACCTCATCGAATCGACATTCGGGTCATAATCATCAACAAACCCTAACTTTGACTATAGTCAAAATTAGTCAACCACAAGAACCCTAAAGGTCTCCAATACATCAATAATCACTAATACTAGTGATTATACACCATTCTCAAGTCTTAAACATGGTTAAATTATTAACCAACCCAAAACCCGCCTTTAACACTTATAAACCCGAACCTTGGTGTTAATCTTCAATTAACAACTAAATGGGTTCCATCTATAAATCATACAATCAAAAGCCCCAAATTTGAATGATGAACACAAAATGAAATTCGGAGTTAGAGCTTACCACTAGTATCACCTTGAAGCTAAGAACGAGGGAAACAAACTTGTCAACTACACCAAAGATCAAAACCCGCTTCTTCCTTTCCAAAAATCCCTTAGAATCAAATGGGGTGTTTGAGTTTTAGAGAGAAAATAAAAAGAAAAGGAAAAGGAAATAAGGAAATGAAATGGGTGGATGAGGTTAAGTCCTCAAATCTGGCTCAAACACGAAAAGACCAAAATGCCCTTTTAAAACTCTTAAAATAACAAGGGAGTCTGCCAGCGACATATGGCGCGACGCGCCATAACCTTCGCGGCGCGCGACTGGGCAGAATCAGAATCCAGGTCTTACATTTCATTCCGGAACAACCACCCCCACAAACTGGAACACCTTCATCAAACATCACCATTAATTGTTTTTAATTGCTGCTATTGCAGCTATCAACCGAAGCCCAAACACCACAACCATTTATTGGAGACTATTTTTCTGTTTTCAAAATCATCCAAAACGAAACCCATTAAACCTGCAACTAATTGTTTCTGTCTCTAACCATCATACAAACCCTTAGAATCATCACTACCCCTTCTATATTTTCTTGATAAACACACCTGCTCCAAATCCAAATCATTGATATCAATATCGAGTACTACTGCTACTGTTTGGGTTCGAAGGATCACCAAGAACCCAATTAACTCCCTTTGATAACTAATAAACACCATCATCGAATGCCATCAACCACAGTAAACCACCACAAACCCACCACCTTTTATCATTAATTGAACTATTATTAAACCACTTCAGTTTTATGTCTTTGATCCTGTCTCCTTCTGTTTTCACTGTTGTCACTCGTGTCTGTTTCCAAGTTATTCACAAACAACCATCTTGAAACCATACCGCTGCTACTTCCCTTCTTCTGTCCAAAACCGCCAACTAAAACACCCCACAGCTCGAACAACTCAACAATCAGCTAATGCTATTGCTGCAAGTAATTCCTATTTCCCAATCCTATCGTGCAGCTGCTACTGTTTAGCTTTTTTTTTTTTTTTTGTTAAAACAACTATAACTAAAGAAAATAATAAATGATAATGATGAACAATAACTTAACAATAATAAGGGTGACTGATTCAATAATGAAGTGTATTATAATAATAAAGAGGATTAGGTTCGGTGGAAAGCAAAGTAGTGGAGACAAAAGGCAACAAGAAATGCTGTTGCATGATACTTACTTTTTGACAATGTTTCCACTTCATGGGACCCCTTCTAAATGTGTATGGTTAATGATTTTACGATGATGAAGATATGATGATATGATCATGTTATGCTTAAATAGCCGTTACCATTAATTTTCAATTACTCGACTTTTATTAATGCTGCAGTTTTGGAAATCACCACACAAACACGCCCTTAATCTCTGCTGTCTTCTGATCGGTTTCTTTGTACTCGCCATTAAAAACACACAAACAGTCCCAAGAACCCTACCTCAAACCATGAACTACTGCTGCTACGTTTTAGAAGACCTAAATCGACTGATACAGATTTGGTTTAATAATTAGGGCCGTAAACCTTGTTTTAAGTAAATTTGGCCGTCAACTTGGTTTGCTAATTGGGCTGTGTTCCTAGTTTTAATGGACCGAGAGACACTACTTGTATTTTATTGGGCTTCCGAATTAATGGACTGCAAATGGTTGGGCCGGAGACTTGTTTTAGGTGATGGGCCGAGATCAAGTTGTTTGTTGGGCCAATATGATCCAGTTGACACGGTTTATATTTAAGAAGAAACTGTTTTGATTAAGAAAAATAGAAATAGAGGAGTGGTTTGATGTGGTTTCGATTGAGCGAGAGGTCACGGGTTCGAGCCTTGACTGAGGCATTTTTTAAGCCTTTACTTTGAGGTAGTTTACTTATATTTTTTTATATATTATTATTATTATTATTATTATTATTATTATTATTATTATTATTATTATTATTATTATTATTATTATTATTATAATTATTATTATTATTATTGTTATTATCATTAATATTAGTATTATAATTATAAGTATTATTAATTATATTATCTTTATTATTATTAACATGATTATCATGATTATCATGATTAGAATTGTTATTATTATTACAACTATATTATTGTTATAAATTTTTACTACTAGTATTATTATTATTATTGTTACAACAAATTATTATTAAAAGAATCATTAATAGAAAAACTATCATTTTATTAAAAACATCCTTTTTAGTAAAATTATCATAAGAACTATTATTATTATTATAGAAGGAAACAACTTTTTATTTATTATTATCAATATTATTTTATCATATAAATATTAGTTACAAAAAAATATATATAATACATATAACATAACTATATTAAAATTTTTATAAATAAATATTATTTATTTAAAAGTGTATATAAAATAAACATACTTAATTAATTAATAAAACCTATAAATTATCAAATATAACGAGTATATCACCAATAAAAATATGTAAACTTATTCGATTACAATTCATGTGTTAATATATATATAAATGATATAGGTTCGTGAATCTGAGGCCAACCCTGCATTGTTCAATATCGTCATATGTATTTTTAATACAAAATATAGTATTGTGAGTTTCATTACTCACTTTTTAAATGCTTTTGCAATATATATTTTTGGGACTAAGAATACATGCGCTGTTTTTATAACTGTTTTACGAAATAGACACAAGTAATTGAAACTACATTATATGGTTGAATGATCGAAGCCGAATATGCCCCTTTTGCTTGGTTAGTAAAACCGATCTACTAATTGACGCGAATCCTAAAGATAGATCTATTGGGACTAACGAACCCCATCCAAAGTACCGGATGCTTTAGTACTTCGAATTCATTTTTATCATGTCCGAAGAATTTCCCGGAATGATAGGAGATATTCTTATATGCATCTTGTTAATGTCGGTTACCAGGTGTTCAATCCATATGAATGATTATTTTTGTCTCTATGCATGGGACGTATTTTTATGAAAAATGGAAATGAAAATCTTGTGGTCTATTAAAAAGATGAAAATGATCGATTATGATAAACTAATGAACTCACCAACCTTTTGGTTGACACTTGAAAGCATGTTTATTCTCAGGTACGAAAGAAATCTTCCGCTGTGCATTTTCTCATTTTGGAGACATTACTTGGAATCATTCATGACATATTTCAAAAGACGTTGCACTCGAGTCGTCGAGTTCATCAAGATTATTATTGAGTCAATTATAGTTGGATATATTATGAAATGATATGCATGCCATCAACTTTTGATGAAATGAAAGTTTATCTTTTTAAAATCGAATGCAATGTTTGTAAAATGTATCATATAAAGGTCAAGTACCTCGCGATGTAATCAAATGTAATGTATTTGTCCAAATGGATTAGGACGGATCGTTTCACATACGATATGCCGTTTCGAAGGTAATTAAACATACATTGCAACTAAACACTTACTAACAACATTTCATAGCATTCAATACATCAAAAATCCCTTTTAAAGTTTATCAAACCCTAACCAAGAATCATGAATTCAACAATTTTGTAAATGAAGCTTTTCTAAATCAACATACATACCAAAACGAAGCTAATGATGCTAGTAACACATTTAATACATGAACTTTAATATTTAAACAACATTTGATCAACCAAAATCAAGAATTAAACTAACCCGTTTCAAGTGTTCATGCTAGTTACTCCAAAACAACTAATCGAGCAAACAAATCACATATTCATGTTAGACTTGAGCCATAGACACTAACTAACACCATTTCAAGTCTATAAATAGAATTAGAGAAATCTAGAGTTTATAGAAACTTTACCCCAAGTAGTGAAATTGGTACCAAAACGTAGAGGAAGATGCAAGGATTCCAAAAGTACAATTTGTTTTGATGTTTGATTGCTAGATTAGAAATGGATGATGAATCTTTGAAGATGTTAAAATGGTGTTCTTGGTGACTAGAGAGAAAAAGGAGGGAAGTAGGAGAAGAAGTGAATGAGTGGAGGAGATGGTGGGTTGACTAGTTGACCTAGTCAACTAGTTTGCCCACTAGCCAACTTCGGTCCCTCAAGTTTAAAGCGGGTGCGTGAATTAACCAAACGAATTAATTTAAATACGCGAGAATAAATGGGAGATGTTATAATCGAATAACGGAAATATTAATAACGTTAGTTAATGAAAGATACGAATTTAGATAACGAAAGATATTATCTAAAAAAAAGACGGGTGTTAAAATAATTTAACGAAAAAATGCTGGATGTTACATTACCCACACCTAAAAAGAAATTTCGTCCCGAAATTTAGTTGGAAGTAGTAGTCGTCGTTTCTTCCTCGAGATCTTGTGTTGCCAATTCCACGAATGAGTGAAGGTACTTCCTTGGGCATTCCAGCGAACTTTGACGGCCGGGATTTTACGTGGTTTTAAAGTTTGGTTTCACAATCCATAATTTCAACCGGTTCTCCTAGGAAGTGGAGTTTGTCATCGATAGTAAGCTTTTCGAAAAAAACACAAGTTCTTGTTCGGTAAGATACTTCTTTAAGTTTGATACATGAAATGTAGGATGAACGGAACTCAATTGAGTCGGAAGAGCTAAACGGTAAGTAACGGGTCCAATACGCCCCAAGATTTTAAAGGATCAAAATATCGCGGATTTAGCTTTCTACGTTTCCCGAAACGGATTACACCTTTTCAAGGTGCGACTTTTAACATTATGCGGCCACCCACTTGGAATTCGAGAGGTTTACGCCTAACATCGGCATAGCTTTTTGGCGACTACGAGCCATCTTGAGCCTTTCTTGGATTTGTATAATTTCTCGGTTGTTTCATGAATGAGTTCGGGTCAGGTGGTTTGCTTGTCGCCTACTTCGGTTCAACAATTAAGAAAACAACAATTGCGGCTATATGAGTTTTCAAAAGGTGTGGCGTCAATACTCGTTTGATAACTATCATTGTAAAAGAATTCGGTTAAAAGCAAAGACTTTTCCCCAGGTAAATTTGAAATCGATAACATAAATTCGTTTTATGGCTTCTGAGGTTTGAATTGTACATTTACTTGGTCCGTCGGTTTGTGGTTGATTCACCGTACTCATGTCTAAACGTGGTCCCGAGGCTTTTTGTAAGTCTAGAAGTGAAACGAGCATCTCGATCCAGAACGGGGTACATCTCCTTAAGATATATTTTTGAACAACTTTGTTAGGACTTGAAAACGTTTGTTAGAACAAGTTTCTTATCGGTTTCTGAAAAACGTTCGTTAGGACTACTCACCCTCGTGGTGAATACTAGTATAACGTGAAGAGTCTATCCCTCCATTGAGAATTTAGAATAAAATATTTCCTTATACGGAAGTACGAGTGTAATGCGAGAGAAGTTTCCGCCTCGATGTGAGCATATCAAGCATATTGTAGTTCGTCGATAAAACTGTGCGAAAACGAGATTGTATACACGTGTAACATATGTTTGAAGTTGAAAGAATTTGTCATTCATTCGGAAGCATAAATATGGTTTAACAATAATCAAAGGTGCGTCCTTGGTATGGTTGTTATCAGTATTCTCGGAGTTTCGAATGTCCAACAAGAAAATGAAGTTATGTACATGGCACATGGTGGTGATTAGGTTGATCGAGTCCAATCACCATCGCGAGTCATTAGAACTTTGGTATGACTTACCATAATATAACCACATTGATCGAGTGTCGTTATATTACGCTAACTCATACCTCCATTAACACATCACTCCATAGAACTAAGTTCGTGTGATCGTGAAGTTTTAAAATGCACAAAGTGTAACGACGTCTCTAACGTGACTCGTATTGAATCGAAAGAATTAGTGCAACTCTGAAGAAACGTTTCTCGAGGGAAGTGTATAAATGATTGTTCACGTCAATGCGGTTCAAGTCAAACAATAATGCCTTTAGGCACGAAAAGAGTAACGAATTATGATAACGAGTAGTACGTAACCGTAGTGATAAATAGTGATGACGATACTCATCTAAAGTAGTGGTGGTAACTTTACAACACTTATGGATAGTAAGCTGAGACGGGGTGAATAACAACATGGGAGACAAAGTTCCCGGACTAGTGTAACTTATGAAGTCGTCGTCATCCTTACGCGTATGAATCTTAAGTTTACGTGTGTTACCTGAAAGTGGCAGAGTACGAGTTCGTATGATGAAAATTTGGTACCATTAAGAAGTTCACCTAAGAAAGATTCAAGTATATATGCACAAGTAGTCAAGTAAGTGCTATCTATAGCAAATGCAAGTCAGAATGCAATGATTAACTATCCAGCTGTAGTCTAGATTCACTAATGCGTCCTATCGACTCTGTCAGACACACTAACGCATATCCTAGATCCCTACAACCAATGCTCTGATACCATATGTAATGACCCGACAAAATCATCATTGACGACGTCGTTAACTTAGGTCCCGTTGCGTGGTCATAGTCCCTAAATAGACGCGTTTGACCAAAATTATGTCGCATTCATTTGAAATGTACAAGACTTACAAAGTTTAGTTTACCAAACGGTTCGACAACAAGTTTAAGTTTACAAAAGTTATAAAGTATAAATGAAATCACTTGTGACATAATAAGTTGGAAATCACAGTTGCTATAAATAGCATAAGTATGTATGCTTTAAGTTTAAATCCAAAGATGTTATCCCTAACGTATGCATGCATGGTTGACCCCAAGCAAGTAATCAAAATAGAGTGCGGAAGCATGTATCACTTAGCGTTCAAGGTCCTGAGAAAAACATAGAAAATCTGTCAACGAAAACGTTGGTGAAATCATAGGTTTAGTAAGCAAGTGAGTAAGTAAGTAAGTTGAACCACAAGATTTATAACGTTGAAATAATAGTAATACATTCTAAAAGTTGATATCACGAGCACCCAATTATCAAGGCTTAACTTTCCAAGAACCCCATAAATAAAGTGTTAGAACCTACACTTATACCCGAAAATATATTTCATTCGCTTAACAGTAGCGAACCGTCCGAATGAGGGTTTGTCAAACCCGTATGGCCGCACAACATAATTTCTCGCTTACACCCTGCAAGTGTAACTAATGATAATTGAATTAAGGCATTTTTTTGTTCTAACTCGTACGTAGAACGCTTATTTTCGTACTTGTGTTCACTTTGTAAAATGAAACGTTTATGTTTTCTCATCCCAAATGTAAGTATAAAAGAGTAAAAGTGGGACTATGATTTCATCTTGAGTGCAAGAGTATAAAAGTACTTCACAAGTAAATGTGTGCAAGAACGAATGCTAGTCTTGACCTAAATAAGTAGGTTATATCAATAACGGTAAACACGATTGGTCAAAGTTGTTCAATTAGTCTTATGGCTCATTACGACTCGATTATAAAGCATGTGAATCAAGTTGTCAAGTTTCATGCAAAAATCAAGTATACAAGAAGATTAGAACGGTTTAAACAAGTATTGGTTAAGTTTGAACAAAAGTCAACTTTGGTCAAGTCAAAGTCAACAAAAAAGTCAACACATTCGGGTCGGGTCTCGGACAATTTTTCTGAGGTTTTTAATCATATATAAGCATGTTGGCCAAGTTTCATGTTAATCGGGGGTACGTAGCATAGTTAGAATTAAACGAAAATATGCATTTTTGAACAGCCGGGGCCCGAAGCGGCGCTCCAAGCCCTTGAGCGGCGCTCAGACTATCTGTTCAGCAAATCTGGGCAGTTTGAACACTTAATGCACGAATACAACTTCAAACAACCATAACTTATGAACCGTAAACATTCAAAACACGTATCTTATATCGTTGGAAAGGTATTTTGACGAGGAATACAACTAATTACATTTCATCAAACAAAAACATCATTTACAAAAACAAAAACCCCGTTGAATGATCGTTAAAAGTTCATTATCCAAGTTTCAAGTTCATAAAATGCATTTCATGATTCGGGAATCCAATTTACACATACGATATGCCGTTTCAAAGGTAATTAAACATCATTGAAACTAAACACTTACTAACAACATTTCATAGCATTCAATGCTTCAAAAATCCCTTTTAAAGTTCATCAAACCTTAACCAAGAATAATGAATTCAACAATTTTGTAAATGAAGCTTTTCTAAATCAACCTACATACCAAAACGAAGCTAATGATGCTAGTAACACATTTAATACATGAACTTTAATATTTAAACAACATTTGATCAACTAAAATCAAGAATTAAACTAACCCGTTTCAAGTGTTCATGCTAGTTACTCCAAAACAACAAATTGAGCAAACAAATCACATATTTATGTTAGACTTAAGCCATAGATACTAACTAACACCATTTCAAGTCTATAAATTGAATTAGAGAAATCTAGAGTTTTTAGAAACTTTACGCCAAGTAGTGAAATTGGTACCAAAACGTAGAAGAAGATGCAAGGATTCTAAAAGTACAATTTGTTATGATGTTTGATTGCTACATTGGAAATGGATGATGAATCTTTGAAGATGTTAAAATGGTGTTCTTGGTGACTAGAGAGAAAAAGGAGGGAAGTAGGAGAAGAAGTGAATGAGTGGATGAGATAGTGGGTTGACTAGTTGACCTAGTCAACTAGTTTGCCCACTAGCCAACTTCGGTCCCTCAAGTTTAAAGCGGGTGCGTGAATTAACCAAACGAATTAATTTAAATACGCGAGAATAAATGAAAGATGTTATAATCGAATAATGGAAATATTAAGAATGTTAGTTAATGAAAGATACGAATTTAGATAACGAAAGATATTATCTAAAAAAAAAAAAAAACGGGCGTTAAAATAATTTAACGAAAAAATGCGAGATGTTACAGTTTTAATTGAGCGGAAGCACAACTTAGGTTCAAACCTGACATAGGAGACAGAAGAGTTGATGAGACTCATTACCCTTGTTTGTTTGACCTTGACCAGATTTCGAGGACGAAATCTCCTTTAAGGGGGTAGATTTGTAACAACCTCACATTGGGCCTAGTGGTAATTATCCTAATTGCCCTTGCGTGTTATTATATATTATTTTAATAATTACGTGTTTATAATTATGTCATTATATAGTTGAGACCAGTTCGTGACAAGGGTCACGGAACAGGTTTGTTTATTTAAATTGAACCTCGTTTGTACCACTAAAGTGGTGTTTCATATTTCTGAAAACTGGTAAATATCCGTGTGACACACGGAAGAGGTTTCCTTTCAACGAAGGAACCCCTTTTGTTTTAAAAACCCCTGTTCTTCTTTATTTCCTTTTTTGGAAACTTGCATAACACATACATACGTACCAAATCTCACAAACCCTAAATCCTTAAACTAGTCATTGATCTCGTTTTTAAGCTAGAAATCATTCCTTGTGATTTCAGTAACATCATAAGGTATTTAACAAGTGATTTCAAGTGTTAAATCAATCTAATTTTTGGTTTTTATGAGTTTTTGTGTTAAAATGGGTTTTTGAATCACATCTTGTATTTAAAGTGTTATTTATGTCAAATTGAAGTTAGTAAACATTTGTATATGAGTTATGTATGTTTTCTAAGTGATTTGTAGTGTCAAAATAGTGCAAAAACGAGATTTGGGGTTCAAAATGACGAAAACAGCGACCTGGTGCTGATGAACAGCTCCCGTTGTAGAGACCCGTCCTAATCCATCCGGACGAAGTCCATATCGATTATAAATGATTCACAACAGTTGATTACATCGCGAGGTACTTGACCTCTATATGATACATTTTACAAACATTGCATTAGTTTTTAAAAGACAAACTTTTGTTACATTGACAGTTGACAGACATGTATAGCATTTCATAATATATCCAAATATAATTGACTTAATAATAATCTTGATGAACTCAACGACTCGAATGCAACGTCTTTTGAAATATGTCATGAATGACTCCAAGTAATATCCCTAAAATGAGCAAATGCACAGCGGAAGATTTCTTTCGTACCTGAGAATAAACATGCTTTAAAGTGTCAACCAAAAGGTTGGTGAGTTCATTAGTTTAACATAAATAACCATTATCATCATTTTAATAGACCACAAGATTTCCATATTCAGTTCTCATAAATACACGTCCCACGCATAGAGACAAAATATCATTCGTATGGATTGAACACCTGGTAATCGACATTCACAATATACATATAAGAATATCTCCATCATTCCGGGATCCTCCTTCGGACATTATATAAATTTCGAAGTACTAAAGCATCTGGTACTTTGGATAGGGCTTGTTGAGCCCGATTGATCTATCTTTAGGATTCGCGTCAATTAGGGTGTCTGTTCCCTAATTCTTAGATTACCAGACTTAATAAAAAGGGGCATATTCGATTTCAAAAATTCAACCATAGAATGTAGTTTCACGTACTTGTGTCTATTTTGTAAATCATTTATAAAACCTGCATGTATTCTCATCCCAAAAATATTAGATTTTAAAAGTGGGACTATAACTCACCTAATGTATTTTGTAGTAAAAATACATATGACAATATTGAACAATGCAGGCCTCGGATTCACGAACCTATATCATTTGTATATATATATATATATATATATATATATATATATATATATATATATATATATATATATATATATATATATATATATTAAAATAAATAATCATAATTTAAACATATATATATATATATATATATATATATATATATATATATATATATATATATATATATATATATACACATATTATTTTATGTATTAAGATTAATATTCTTATATATGATTTTATTAATGCTTATATTACATTATGATACTTATTTGATTTTTAATTAATGTTATTAGTTAAAAAAAACGAAATTTTAAGTAGTATTAGTATACTTTATATATAATAACTATATTTATACTTATATATATATATATATATATATATATATATATATATATATATATATATATATATATATATATATATATATATATATCTTTTGTTTTATAGAAATATTACATGTAATAATACTATTTTAAGGGTAATAGTAATACTGTTAATAGTAATTTAAAAAAAAAAATGATAATTTAACTTATAATGATAAAGTAAAACTAATACTTTTAGCAAGGTTAATCGTAATGGTAAGTTTAATAATAATTAACGCTTCAATGAAAATTTTAATGATCATAAAATTAATAATACTAACATTAATGTTAAATGGTACCTATAATACTAATATTAATGATAATGATACTTTTTGATTGTAATGACAATAATAACTATACATGTGATAATAGCGCCAATATTAATGATAATAATAACAATAACACTAATACTGATAACAATAATAACGTTAATAATAATAATAATAATAATAACAATGATGACCATAATAATATTTAGTTAGGTTAATGATAATTATATTAGTAATATTTATATTAATGACAATAATACTTATCATAACAACAATAACATAATTAATAATAATAATAAAAATAGTATTAATAATGATAATAATAATAATTGGAGAGTGAAAACTACCTTAAAGAGCTTTCTAAAAAAACACTGCCTCTTGCGAGACTCGAACCCTCAACCTCACGCTAACCCGCATACATCCTAAACCATCAAGCTGCAGCCCGATTTTCTGATTATATTCTCAAACCGATTCTACTTAACCCGTTCTTGTTTTTCTGTTTTCCTATAATTCATCTCCTTCCCAAATCAAATCTCTATTAACCTTCGATAATTATGATAACACATAAATGGATTTTTAATTAGGATGTTACATTGATTCAGAAACAATTTATAATTGTGATTTGGCATTAATCAGAGAAAAATAAAAAAAATATAAAAATAAAATAGCTGTGAAAACACCTGTTAAGAACCCTATGTGCAATTTCAAATTCTAGAACGTTTTGGACAAAGATTTCTGAATGAAATAAGTTTCAAATGGTTCCAGAAAACTTTCTGGATTGTTACTTTAACTTAAAACCTCAAAACGAATTTGAATTTTACGATTAACAAACTGTTTGACTTTTGAAGCTTGATCTTTGACTCAAAAATTCACACTCAATAGGATGAATTGGAAGCTTAGCTTTTGCAAATAGTTTGAATATCATAATCCTAAAAAAAACTGCATTTATCGTTTTTGAAATTCGTTAAAAAATCGTGCTGTTTGAAAAATCAATTGAAAACAGGGCAGTACCTGTGTTCTTTAATTTTTTTGATTTAAATCAATTGGTTTGAAGGCTGTGATTTGTAACTGTAATTGTTTATTGATAATGTAGGTTGGCTAGAATCGTTTTCAACTGAATTCGATCACCTTTATAGTAATATTGAAGTCGACAGTCAATTAATCAGAAAAAGAAATAAATAAATAAAAAAAATATAGAAGAGATTGAGACACTCAACTGAATGGTACGACCCTGGTAACGATTTTCAACAATTAACAGACCAAAACAAAAATCCTAACAGTTGAAAGTGAATTGTATTTGGATTTGGAATCTGTTTGTACGAATTTCCTTAATTTTTAATTATGTTAATATTAATTAATAAATAAAACAAAATATTAGATGTTGATTGCAAACAATTTGGTTGTATCTTGTGATGAATATGATCCTGGTAATGAGTTAGAAGATGGGAACACATTTAGATAATGCTGAAGTAATACATCTTAATTTCACGTAATTACTTATCTATTTTTATAGTTTACTTATAATTAATATCTAATAAATACAAACATTTTTTAATAATTATATTATTATTGATGATTATATTAATAACTAATAATAATAATGGTACTAATATCAATAATAATAATAATAATAATAATAAATAATAATATTGTTAATAATACTCTTAGAATAATAAAAGTACTAAAAAATTTCAAATACTAATAATAATAATAATAATAATAATAATAATAATAATAATAATAATAATAATATAATATTAGTAATCTTTAAATGGATATTTTTATTAAAAATTTTCTACTAATCATGATGATATTAATAATGATAATAATAGTATTGATAATATTAATACTAATATTATAATACAAATGTATCAACTTTTGTATTTATATATTATATATAATAATATTCATAATACTAATATTATTAATATTTATTTTAATGATAATAATAAACTAATAATAACAACATTAACATAATAACCATATTTTATCTTGTAATTACATATACTAATATTACATTTTATTAATTATGTAATATTTAATAATTTTATAATATATATTATATTATGTATACTTAATACTCATACCTGTTAACAGTATACATATAGTAATAGTTATATATACTCAACTACTATGTACAATTAGATTTTAAATATCAAGTTTTAGGTATTTGATTTATAATATATAATTATTTACACATAATTGTTCGTGAATCGTCGGAAATGGTCAAAAGGATAATTGGTCGTATGAACATAATTCAAAGTTTTCGAGGTTTCAATATCACAGACTTTGCTTATCGTGTCGGAAGCATAGAAAGATTAAGTTTAAATTTGATCGGAAATTCCCGGGTCATCACACCCGTACGGTTGCAGGATGCATCCGTACGGATACAGGGTGTATCTGGGCCATTTTGGGTGCAACCATACGGTTACAGGTGCAACCGTACGGATACAGATGCATCTGTGCCGTTGCAGGTGCTACCGTGCGATTGCAGTCCCATCAGCTTTTGAGAAAACTTGTTTTGGCCGTAACTTTCAAAATGTAACTCTGTTTTTGATGAATAAACTACCGTTGGAAACGTAATGAGGTCTACTTTGATGGGATAATATTTATGCTTCATTTTAAACGCGTGTAATAGTTGCAACTGAGTGGGGAACCATGTAAACTTGTCATATATAGATATATTAGGCAATATGATGTTGTTTAGAGTATGAATTGATGAGATTATTGATTTGATATGTGCTAACTTGAGATATGATATTCTCAGGTAATAAAGGAACATAGAAGGTTCAGTAATATAAGACTTCCGAGTTCTTGCTGTTTATTAGGTGAGTGGGACTATCTGATACTATTATATGTATGTAGTAGCGGGTTATGCTACTGTTGTCCTACTATGTTTGACCTGATTTGATAGTATATGATATACTATGTTATTTATGGTGATGGTGTACACATTAGTATTGTCAGTTTTGATTTGTGAAGCTTGACAACCGGCTTTAAATTGTGAAGCTGGGTGGAGGTCAACCTTGAATTGTGAGGTTGGGTTCAAGTGTTACTATTCTTGTAGTATAGTATTAAATGACGTATCCCCTACGTCCGGATTATTATAAGAAGGAGACAGTAACAGGAACTAACGGTAAACTCTAGCTCGATTAGCTAGTAGTTAATGGCCCGTACAAGCCGCCGTTCCTCTATTACTGTGTTGCATGTCTATTTGCTGTTATGCAATTGTGCTTAGCTTGATGCTAGATACCTATGACTGTTAGGATAATTCCATTCACTTAGCTTTATGCTAATCCCTCACAGTTTCTCCCTTGCAGGTTAAGCTTTGCATGCTATAGTTTTGGGAGTGGTTGCTTTTGAGAAGTGTTTGACAAGCTTACTCTGATGTTTGTATTTTGATACCTATATGTGTGTAAAAGCTTTTTAGTTAACGTAACACCTAGATGACTGTAATAACTATGGTTTAGTTAATTACTAAGTATGATTTCTAAATATTAATATAATATGTTTCCGTTGTGAAAAAAAAATGTACGGTGTTACATTACCTTTATTAATTCTACCCTTTATAGCATTGTGAAAATACTTTGAATTCTGATCGCTTCTTTCAACCATTCAACTTTAGATTTTTATTTTAGAAACAACTCTTCATCTAAAATAGCCCCCTTATCTATAGTTAATATTAAATCTCTATAATGATGATGTCATAATTAAGGATTATTAAAGCTTAAAAAAATTTAAAAAGAAAAATAAAAATTTTAAACCCCTCATGATGATGTCATTAAATTAATTAATTATAATTAATAAAAATACATAAATATATTATGTATATCTTTTCCTTATATAAGTTAAACTTATGCAATCAATTGTTGCTAAATATATCTTTAGTGATAATATATACAATAATTTCTCTAAGAGGGGGGATTTCATATTGGCAGACTTTTATTTTGAATAGAAATAGGTCTTATGAATATTTTATGATGTATTTATGATATATTAAAATATTAATTGTATAATATATAAAACTTTATGTACAACTCACAAAATAAAACACTCATATGATCATATATACAATATTTGAAGTATGTATGAGAAAATACATATTTCTGTAAAAAACGACAAGTTTCTCGGTTGGAATTCGTGGTTCCACGGGTTGTTAAAATAAATAACTTTATCATTTACATTCACTTAATACCTAAAACATATTATTAAACTGTTAAGTTCAAACAAACCCGTGATTCCACTAGTCATTTCGCTAGTATTTCTTCAAACAAGCATCCTCTGCTTTCCGCAAACCAGAATTTTTTAGATTTTTTTCAACTTGACCTTGAATCTTTCCCAATTCCACTCTAAAAACTTTTACATTTTGAAAAAATTTTCCAATATTAAAGTTGACTTTCTAATATGCTTCTTCATACCTTTCATTCTAGAAACAAACGTAAACATATTACAGCCATTAACTTCAGTTGACCAATAGTCTTTAACCAAATTTAAAAAGCCCTCCTTGTTTGCGACGTAATTAGGGAACTTAAAAGGTCTTTGTTTGGATCTCTTAATCTCAGGAATAGAAAGAACCAATGGTGAATTATCAGAATGTAAAAAAGGACAGAAAATGGCATGAGCACAAGAAAAAACATCTATAAATTTAACATTAGACATCACCCTATCAAGATTTTTAAGGATACCATCAACTTTACTTGGTGTTTGATTCCATGTAAATCTATGACCTGAACTACCTATATTATCCACTTCAATCTCGCTATTACATTCCATAAACTCAGTCATACTCTTAGTAATAAACTATGGACCAGGAGAGTGTTACTACGATCTACTATAGCATTAAAATCACCTAATAAAACCCATAGCCTATCCCTAACAGTTTTGGCATACATCTTCAAATTCTCCCATAATTGTCTTCTAATCACCATTCTTTGATACCCATACACAAATGAACAGAAAAACCCTTTTTGACTTCTTATTCGCTCAACGTAACAATGAAAAACTTGAGCATGTTGTTTTATTAGCATAACCTTAACACTATTTGGATCCCAACCCACTACAATCCTAATACCACCATCACAAACAGCACTATGAGACAACCAATCCCAATTAGCAAAAAATTGATTACCTATCTTATTTAAATTCTTTTTATATACATGTATCTCTAACAAACCACAAATACTAAAATTACCATTCCTAATAAACTTAACAACTTCATTGAAATTAGAGGTACTGTTAATACCTCTAAGATTCCAAGCTCAAACTTTACACTCCATTAGAAATAGTAGTTTTGCTTTCACCTTCATTCTTCTTCTGTGAGCCAACACCCACATTTTCATTCATGTCCATACTTATAAATTGATCGGAACCTCTGTTTATGAAGCAACATCATTCTGATAAACAATCTGATCCAAACCATAATGAGTACATTGTGAATTGTAATACTCAATTTGTTTGTCATTCCAGCTCATCCTTTCATCATAAGTAGGAAATTTAAATTTCTTCTAGTACCTTTCTACATCTTTAATCTGACCCACATGTGCTTCATAAAATGTAACCCACTCATCCTCATCAAATTCTTCATTCTCTTAGCCATCTTCACTCAAAAACATAATATTTGTTAGCTGTTTAAATTTTAGATACTCATCAACTTGATCAGTGACATGGATTTCAAACCTAACCTTCTTATTATTGTTATTCATTGTAACTGGATCCAAAACAACATTTGAATTCTCTTTTGTACCCTTTGACACCCATAATTTCTTGCTAGTAGAAGGTTGTCGTGAGTCATTGACTTGCTTTGACTTTCCATGGCTCAAGCCAACTAGTGTGGACCTGCTTTTTTGCTTACCCAAGTCAACCCAAAAATTGTTAAACTTCTGATTATCTTCTATATTTTCTTGTAAATTCTTTTTGGGCCCCTTATCTTTAAAATTATTATTCTGATTAGGTTTCCCAATCCTATGAAACACATTAAACCTAAATGATAAATCCCATCTACTCTGAAATTGCCTTGCATTCCTACTTAAGTTACTCTGTTGCCTTTAACCATCAAACCTCTAATCTTTATTATCTATTCTTCTAATCCAACCTTCATTCAACTTATCCACCACCCTATTCTTCCTACCCACCATTTGAAAACCGTCATCCTCAATAACATTATCAGACTTAAGCCCAATATCAGTCTCTTTAACCTTCAAAACTTTTTTTATTACCAAGTTAGCTTCTTCATCAGCAGATTTGAGTTTGACCTTGCACAACTTAAAAGTATGGCCAAGTAACTTGTAGCGAGTACACAAAGGTGACTTTTGTTGATAAGAAACCTCCAGACTCCCAACTTTTGCAGGATAAGGTCCAATTGCTAGAAAACCAAACTCAATAGAATTTGACAACTCATCATTTTCTTCTATTTCAACTAAAACTCTAGGAAATCCTAGTCTACCATTTTTACTCTTACATCTATCCATTGTAACCTTATCTATAAGCATAGGCCTCCCAATCATACTAGCTAACTTCCTAATACTCTTGCCATTCCACAATTCAAGTGGAAGTTTATGAATGCAAATCCATAGAGGTATTTGTTGAGGATCAATCTTCTGTAACCACACACCAAGGAACCATTAGTTAATAATGAATGGTACATTGTTGATTAACCATAGTCCTCTCTAAAGAACCTCCTTCATTCCTTTCTCACCATTAAACTTACACAGATAGAAACCATCGGCAGTTTTAATCATCTCTTTAAAGTCATAACTTGTCCACCTTTTTCTCAAATGCAGGTTTACAACCCTATAACCCATAGAGGTCCCAATGAAGTAGCCAAATAGTTTCAAAGTAAACCCACACCCCTTTGAACCTCATCAATAGAAAATAGCACTCTTTTCGTCCCATCAGGTAATGTAACAGGAGGTATATAATGTTGAAGGTGTGAAGAATTTGATCAAAGTGAACAAGTCGTAGGGAGTTTGACTTGGTGAACAAGTCGTAGGGAGCTTGACTTGGTGAACAACTTGTAGGGAGCTTGACTTGGTGAACAAGTCGTAGAGATCTTGTTGCCTTAATTAAATCTTCTAGTAGGAATGGAGTATGAAGCAAGTAATAGATATATGGAATGTCTTTTGCTTGAAGGATAAGTTTAACTTGGTGGACAAGTTTAACCCTTCCTATAAATTGTAACCCCTAGCCTCATTGTAATGTGTGCACAAAATTAATGGTAGAAAATCTCTGGTTTGCGCCCGTGGAGTAAACCTTTCTCCGCGTTTTGGAGTTGGGATATAACCACGTTAAATACCATGTGTCGTTTATCGTTTTTATTTATCGTTCTAGCTTTATTAATCGTTTGTCGTTTGTGGGTTTGGTGGTTTGATGAATCACCTGTCTTGTTAGGGCTTACCCAATTCCTAACAAGTGGTATCAGAGCTTTAAGGTTCGAAGACGGGCACGATGGCGATTTGAAAGCAAGATATTCGATATGTTTGATGATTCGGGTGTTCATCAAGGTTAGATAAAATGACAGGGTTGTGTGTCTTGCAACTTGTGTCGAGATATCGAAGATTTTTTGCTGAAGACAAAGAAGAGATTTTTGGGAAGATCCGGGTATCGAATCTAAGTTATCATTCCTTGCGGTCCCGTTCGAGGGAAGGATGAACTTTTCAAAATTCGAATTCTACTGCGCAACTGGAGAAGAAAAATTACTTCGGGTTCGTTAGCCGTTGGATAGGCTTGAAATTTTTACCGAAGGTGCTGGAATCATAGATCTAGTAGCTGTATAAATTTGAGGAAGATCGAACTGTTAGATCTCGAGATATAATTTTTCGAAGCTGCTGCCATTCAGGTTTAATCTATTTTGTTTCGGAGCTGTTAGAGGAGAAAAATTACTACGGGTTTGTTAACCATCGGATCCCCTTGAAAATATTATTGTAGATGTTAGACTCGTAGATCTAGTCGTGGTCAAAATTTGACAGTGATCAGACCGTTAGATCATGAGTTATGTTTTTTGAAGTTGCAATCGTTCGGGTTTAGAGCTGCTGTAATAGAAAATTCATAGAGGGTTCGTCTACCGTTGGATCGACTTAAAACTTGGATTTTACATTTCAGAGGTAATTATCTAAGTGTGGTAAAATTTTGGTGATAATCGGACCGTTGAATCTTGAGATACGATTTTTTAAGTTGCGGCAGTTTTTTATGGGAGAGTTCCGGTTTTTGAAAAAGCGAGTGGCGAGACGTTTTGTTTTGCAAACTTCGGGCGATAAAGGCTGTGATTTTTCAGAGATGTAGCTTTGTTATAGGAGCCAAACTATATTCCGAATGTGATGGACGGCGATGTGGGCCACCGCTCAGCGTGCTTGCGTTCCCTTGGTAACGTTGAGTTGATCCTGTAGTCTTGTATCGAAATCTCACTGGTCTGCACACAGACAGTTTGAGAGTTCCGTTTGGCGGCGGTAAAGGTTGGGTCCGAACTATCGTTGGAAGGGAGACCCATATGGATTTGGGTTTTGAGGGGAGGTTTGTTTTGGGTACAAACCATAGTCATACATCGGGATATGGGGAAGAAACAATTGTGTGCACAGGAGTTGGTTTCTCTCTGGTTTTTTGGGCGGCCAAGTAATATACAGGGGGATATTCGTTTGAAAATCGACAGTGGGAGTTATCGTGAATGTATGATACTCGCAGGTTGTAGTCTAGATGTGTGGATAGCGCAACGTGACATTTGCAGCATGTCGACGGTTGGCTTAACCCCTTGGTTGGCACACGCAGTTGTGCATCCTCGATTAATGAGTTGATTTTGGAGCCTTGTACCGTAAGTAGACTTGATGTGGTCCCATTCAAGTTGTGTTCCGAGGTTGCGAAAGGTACTAAAGAAGGTCGGATCTTTTCTATCGGAAGGCCTAGTTGAACTTAGGTTTGAGGGGAGGATTATTGATTTGCAAACCAAAGTCCAACATCAGATTATTGAACGGGTCGACTAAAGTATTTAGTCGAATATTCTATAGTATATCGAATATGTGGGCAAGGTTAGAGCTTCTCTCACTAAAGAAATTGGTTTGAAGTTGTCGGAAAGGACGTGTTCGACTGTGACTCGGGTTTGGTTGATGGTTTGTTCAACAAAGCGAGCAGTTTTCTTCGAGGTGACCAATTATGAATCTTTAGGTGATGGTAGAAGTGGATAATCTTGTAAGTCCTGGAACTTGAGATTTCTAGAGGGTGTCGGGAATCCGATGGGAGTTTGGTAACCGATGGAAGTACTGAGCTAGTGGGAGTTTGACGACTAATGGGAGTTATGGAGATGATTATGCAACGCGGGTCTCTGGTATTCACATGATTAGTGCGTATAACACTAGGGTACTTGGATGCTGCAAACATACTCTCGAATAGTAAATAGATTTGCAACTGATCGGTGGAACAAAACAGATTCTTCTCGGATAGTCACGATTTTATTTCTTACTCGTACAGTGGGAGCGTGCTTGGGATGAGAAGATAGGGTTTTTGAAATTCATAGCTATGAGGAGGTCAGTGTACCAGCGAGAAAGCGAAAAGTTTAAAAGGTGGTAGATTTCGAGGTTGTTCTCACTGGAGCCTTGATGAAGAGTCTACGAGGGCGTCTGTTGGATTTTCTGATTGTTGGGAAGGAAAATCACAGATAGACGGTGAAATCCTGTACGAAGGTGATCATTGACATGTGTGTTCGGGATTGGACATGTCTAGAGTGATCGGTGAGGCGGTGTAGTCTCATGAAGAATCCTATAATTGACGAGTTGCATACTTCAATTAATCTTCTTCGTGTAAGAAGATGGTGGTGCAAGAAACCGAGAGTACCCAAGTTAGTAACTGGAGATCGGGTTGAAGCTTAGCGGTTTTGATGTCGAAAGACTTCCTTCCCTCAGGTGTGGAAGAGCGGCGTGACCCGAATGTTTGATTTCGGTGGTATCAAAAGTCGTAGCTGAGAGGAGATCGGGAGTTGCTATGGGTGTTTGAACAACATTGACAGCTGAGGCGGTTATTGGCTTCTAGTTCCGACAAGTAGTGTTGAAGACCTTGTATCGAAAGTCTACTCATTCGACGTATGTGATGAGTGTGCGTGTCCCAAATGGAGTTTGGCGGTATAATGGTGTTTTGACGTTCTTGGTTGGAATAGAGATTGATGTTCGGGGTTTGTTCAAAATCTTCAAGTGGGAGATTGTTGAGTAGTGAAGAGTTTGTTCAAAGTCTTCAAGTGGGAGATTGTTGAAGGTGTGAAAAATTTGATCAAAGTGAACAAGTCGTAGGGAGCTTGACTTGGTAAACAAGTCGTAGGGAGCTTGACTTGTTGAATAACTTGTAGGGAGCTTGACTTGGTGAACAAGTCGTAGAGATCTTGTTGCCTTAATTAAATCTTCTAGTAGGAATGGAGTATGGAGCAAGTAATAGATATATGGAATGTCTTTTGCTTGAAGGACAAGTTTAACTTGGTGGACAAGTTTAACCCTTCCTATAAATTGTAACCCCTAGCCTCATTGTAATGTGTGCACAAAATTAATAGTAGAAAATCTCTGGTTTGAGCCCGTGGAGTAAACCCTTCTCCGCGTTTTGGAGTTGGGATATAACCACGTTAAATATCCTGTGTCGTTTATCGTTTTTATTTATCGTTCTAGCTTTATTAATCGTTTGTCGTTTGTGGGTTTGGTGGTTTGATGAATAACCTGTCTTGTTAGGGCCTACCCAATTCCTAACATATAATCCATCAATAAATCATCTTTTGCCCCTTTGGTCATCAAATCTGCAAAAGTAGTCCTTAGATTGGTCCAAACATTTAGTACTTTAAACTATATGATCAAACCAAAATTGTTTAGTATGAATAGATTTCGGGTTTGAGTGCTTGATTTGGGAAAAAGAGTGAGTCGAATGTTTTAACTCCAATAATTGTGCGAACCCCGATTTGGAATCTGGATTCCAAGGGCGTAAAACAGTCGATCAGATTAACATTATTCGATTGAAATCGAATAAGTTAATATCTAAGAGTGGGGATTAATTTCGACAATGATCAGAATAGAGTTAACGACTGGAGTAATGCTACCATAGTTGATTTGGGCAGAGTAACTGATAACGCTAAAAACGAACATATATTTCATAGCATTATCCCTCAAGAAAGACAAGCTTTTAGTTGCAATTGTTCTATTTACAATTGATATTCGTTTAAATAATAAAAGGTGAAGACAAAAGACAAATTCGACGAATTGAAGACGCAAACGACCAAAAAGCTAAAAAGTACAAATTACAATCAAAGTGGTTCCAATTATTGATGAGAAATGTCTCAAAATTACAAGAGTACAAGACACAAAACGCAAAATACAAGATATTAAATTGTACGCAAGGACGTTCGAAAATCCAGAACCGGGACCAGAGTCAACTCTCAACGCTCGACACAACGGACTAAAAATTATGAGTCAACTATGCACATAAATATAATATAATATTTAAATAATTCTTAAAATTATTTATATATTATATATATATTTATAAACCGTCGGCAAGAAGCAAACAAGCTCATGTGAACTGGAAAAGCAGGCCATGCGATCGCATGGCCTGGCAGTTATAAAACCATGCGATCGCATGGTGAATAGTATCTGGTCACACTCCTATAAATTTCACAGTTTGGTGATCAATTTAACACATCTTTTTCTTTATCTATCTCTCACTCGTATATATATATATATATATATATATATATATATATATATATATATATATATATATATATATATATATATATATATATATATATATTAATTTTTATTTTAATTCTAATAATAAGGGTATGTTAGCGAATGTTGTAAGGGTGTAAGTCGAAATTCTGTCCGTGTAACGCTACGCTATTTTTAATCATTGTAAGTTATATTCAACCTTTTTAAATTAATGTCTCGTAGCTAAGTTATTATTATGCTTATTTAAGCCGAAGTAATCGTGATGTTGGGCTAAATATTAAAATTGGGTAATTGGGCTTTGGACCATAATTGGGGTTTGGATAAAAGAACGACAGTTGTGGAAATTAGACTATGGGCTATTAATGGGTTTTATATTAACTTAACGATACCTCGTTAATTTAATATATAGACTTATAATTTGACATATTTATATATAACCACATACGCTTGACTGGGTACGGTGGGCGGGATATCTATAAATACCAATAATTGTTCATTTTACCGGACACGGGATTGGATTAATAGTTAATGGACTAGTTAAAACAGAGGTGGATTACATTCAAGGGTAATTGGTGTAATTGTTAACAAAGTAGTAAAACCTTGGACTACACGCAGTCGATAACCTGGTGTATTCATTAAACAAAGTATTAAGACCTTGTTACAATTCGAATCCCCAATTAGTTGGAATATTTGACTTCGGGAATAAGAATAATTTGACGAAGACCTCCGCACTTTATGATTATGACTGATGGACTATTATGGACAAATCTGTATGGACATATTGAATAATCCAGGACAAAGGAAAATTAACCCATGGTAATAAACTAAAATCAATACGTCAAACATCATGATTACGGAAGTTTAAATAAGCATAATTCCTTTATTTCATATTTAATTGCACTTTTAATTATCGCACTTTTATTTACTGTTATTTTATTTAATTGCACTTTTAATTATCGTACTCTTTAATTATCGCAATTTTATTTATCGCACTTTTATTTATCGCAATTTCATTATCTTATTTACGTTACACTTAAAATTAAGTTATATTTATTTTTAATATTTTACATTAGGTTTTAACTGCGACTAAAGTTTTAAAATCGACAAACCGGTCATTAAACGGTGAAAACCCCCTTTTTATAATAATAATACTACTTATATATATTTATATATTTACAAATATAGTTTTAAAAAATATAGCGTTAAACTTGGCGAGTTCCCTGTGGACGAACCGGACTTACTAAAAACTACACTACTGTACGATTAGGTACACTGCCTATAAGTGTTGTAGCAAGGTTTAGGTATATCCACTTTATAAATAAATAAATAACTTGTGTAAAATTGTATCGTATTTAATAGTATTTCTTTGTAAAAATATAACTATTTTGTATACACCTCTACGCACATCAAGTATTTTTGGCGCCGCTGCCGGGGAACTGCTTAAACGCCGGAAGCGAAACGCTATCTATAAAAAAAAAAAAAAATTTAGTTTTCTTTTGTAAAAATACTTTTTAATTATTAAAAATACAAAAATATAAAAAGAAAAATAAAGTATATATTTCTAAGAGTTGTTTAAAATACATAAATTATAAAGTATTTTTATTTTAGTTTTTAAAATTTAAGTTTTTATTTATTTTATATAAATAATTTAAATAATTATAAAAAAAAAATTTTAAAAATAGAAAAAAAATATATATAAAGCCTTGGCCCGAGAACTGTAGCAGCCTAACATCTGGCCCGAAACTCTACTCCATACAACCGCATGGAAATATAACCTCGAAGCCGTGCGATCGCATGGCTTGAGTTGACAGGTCTGTAACCTCATCCGACCAGATTAGGGTTAATAATTATAATTAATATTATTAATTAAAAACCTAATTAGGGTTTATTAATTAATTAGTTTAGTTTTATTTATTTATTTTGTATTATTTAGTTTTAATCTAGTTTTAATTAATATATAAACTTAATACTTTTATAAAATAAATAATATAAAATTAATATTTTTTATAAAAATTGTACTTTTTACAACTTTAAGTTTATTTTTTTTATATTTTGTATCTTTTTATTTGTTTTAGCGTAATATTTGTATTTTTCGTTTGTATTTAGTTTTAAGTAATAGTTTTTGCCGTAGTTATTTTTATTTCTAGATTTTTAGGCTTTGCCGTAAAATTCCTTAAGTGATTTTTCTTTAGACTAAGATTTAAGTGCTTTAGAATTTTGCGACGCCGTTTTAAAAATTTTAGTACTTTTTAAGTTTATACCGTTTTGGATATAGAATTTCTTTTAAGCTTTAATACCTTTAGACGTAAGTTTTAATTCTTAGTTTTTAGACTTTTAAGTTTCGACGCGCTACGTTCTTTTTATTATTTTTCGACCTTTTATTTTTTGACGTTTTTCGACGCGTTCTTTTTCTTTCTTATTTCACGACGCTCTAGTTTTTAAGATATAGAATTTTCTATTTCTTCTCTAAAATTTCTTTAAACTTCAACGAAAAAATTATTTTAGGTGGTTAAATTGATAGACATCCAATATTTTCTGGTTCGTAGTAATAGTTGGATTTGTTAGTGTCTGAGTTGTGAGCTTCCGATTTAAAGGGTTCTGGCTCCCTGCTGCATCTATTGGCTATTCGAAACGTGGGCAAAATCAGAAAAGTCTATTAATTTGATAACTTATATAATTTTTATCTTTTAAAACTAATAGGATATTCAGTGAATGCACCGAGCAAAACGTTCACCACCTTTTATACGTTCACCACCTGTAACCAGATCAAGACATCTAGCCAATATTGTCGCCGTTGATTTTTCTTTAGAATCGTCATCAAGTCGACCAAGTACTCCAATTCAAATTTCCGACAATCCATTTTTTGAACCCGACCTCACAATTGAGAATCTGGAGGATATTCAGGGACAATTCAGAGATCCTAAACCATTAATCTTTCCTCCGGAACCACCAATCATTCAAACGGAGATTGTCGAGGAACAATCCATTAAATCAGAATCCTCTAGTGATTCAGATTCAACAAATTCAATAATGGAGAATCTAGAACCTCTAAGTATGGAAGACCGAATGCGAGCTAAACGCACTGGCCAAGGTCACGCAATTACTCAACCTGACATTAATGCTCCAGATTATGAAATCAAAGGACAAATCCTACACATGGTAACTAATCAATGCCAATTTAGTGGTGCGCTGAAGGAAGATCCAAACGAACATCTTCGTACATTTAATAGGATCTGTACTCTATTTAAAATAAGAGAAGTAGAGGATGAACAGATATATCTCATGTTATTTCCCTGGACTTTAAAGGGAGAAGCCAAAGATTGGTTAGAATCGTTACCTAAAGGGGTGATTGATACATGGGATGTTTTAGTTGAAAATTTTCTTAAACAATTCTTTCTGGCATCTAAAGCCGTGAGACTTCAAGGAGAAATTGTTATGTTCACACAAAAGCCGAATGAAACTCTGTATGAGGCGTGGACAAGATTTGAAAAGTTATTGAGAGGATGTTCGCAACATGGTTTAGACACTTGTCAAATAGTACAAATATTCTACCAAGGATGCGACATCACTAAAAGAAAAGACATCGATATAGCAGCTGGTGGTTCCATTATGAAGAAAACCGCAACTGACGCTTACAAAATTATTAATAACACTGCTTCCCACTCACATGAGTGGCATCAAGAAAAAGATATCGTTAGATCATCTAAAGCAGCTAGAGCCGATTCTAGCCATGACTTAGATTCCATTTCCGTAAAGATAGATGTTGTCGAGAGACGAATGGAAAAGATGAGTAAAGATATCCACTCAATACGAATTAGTTGTGAGCAGTGTGGAGGACCACATTTGACAAACGATTGTCTCAGTATTGAACCAACAATGGAACAAAGAGAGAATGTTTCATACATGAACCAAAGGCCTGTAAATAATTATCAGAATAATTATCAACCGCCAAGACCGATCTACAATCAAAACCAGAATTATAATCGAAATGTTCCATATAACAACCAACAAGGTCCTAGCAACCAACAAGTATCCAATAATACTTACAATCAGCAAAGACCTATTTTTCAAAATAAACCACCACAAATCGATGATAAAAAGCCAAATTTAGAAGATATGATGTCGAAGCTAGTTGAATCTCAAACGCAGTTTTTCACATCTCAGAAACAAACCAATGAACAAAATGCTCAAGCATTTAGAAATCAACAAGCTTCTATTCAAAATTTGGAACAAGAAGTAAGTAATCTAGCAAGGTTAATAGGTGAAAAAAAACCGGAAAGTCTACCTAGTGATACAAATGCTAATCCCGGAATGAAACAGATAAAGCCATTACCACAAGAAGTGGTATTACACTTAAACCACCTGAAATACCTGTAATTTCGATGACTCTATTCCTACTACACAAGAACCACAACCTGAGTAAGATAAGAAAACAGAACCGGTAGTTGAAAAGGTTAATGAAGATAACACAGTTAAGGAAAAACCTTATGTTAAACCATACCAACCACCACTTCCTTACCCGAGTAAAATGAGAAAAGAAAGACTTGAAGCCGAGCAATCCAAATTCTTGGATATGTTTAAACAAATAAATGTTAATCTTTCTTTCATTGATGTGATTTCAGGCATGCCTAGATATGCTAAATTCTTGAAATATCTAATCACAAATAGAAAGAAAATGGAAGAACTCTCGGCTGTTACTATGAATGCTAATTGCTCTGCAGTACTGTTGAATAAGATACTAGAAAAATTATCAGATCTAGGATGTTTCACAATTCCATGTTTTCTGGGTAGTCTTAGTTCAATAGAAGCATTGGCAGACTTAGGTGCTAGTATAAATTTAATGTCGTATTCACTATACGCTAAACTAGACCTTGGAGAATTGAAACCAACACGAATAAGTATACCACTAGTAGATCGATCAGTAAAATATCCTAGAGGGATAATGGAGAACATGCTAGTTAAAGTTGGTACTTTAGTATTTCAAGTAGATTTTGTTATTCTGGACATGGAAGAAGATTCTCGAGTTCCTCTTATATTAGGAAGACCATTCTTAAACACGGCTAATGTAGAGACCCATCCTAATTCATCCGGACGAAGTCCATATCGATTATAAACGATTCACAACAGTTGATTACATTGCGAGGTACTTGACCTCTATATGATACATTTTACAAACATTGCATTCGTTTTTGAAAAGACAATCTTTCATTACATCGGAAGTTGACGACATGCATATCATTTCATAATAAATCTAACTAAAATTGACTTAATAATAATCTTGATAAACGCAACGACTCGAATGCAACGTCTATTGAAATATGTCATGAATGACTCCAAGTAATATCCCTAAGATGAGCAAATGCACAGCGGAAGATTTATTTCGTACCTGAGAATAAACATGCTTTCAAGTGTCAACCAAAAAGGTTGGTGAGTTCATTAGTTTATCATAAATAATCATTTTATAATTTTAATAGACCACAAGATTTCATATTCCCAATTCTCATAAATAAACGTTCCATGCATAGAGACAAAAATATCATTGATATGGATTGAACACCTGGTAACCGACATTAACTAGATGCATATAAGAATATCCCCTATCATTCCGGGATCCTCCTTCGGACATGATATAAATTTCGAAGTACTAAAGCATCCGGTACTTTGGATGGGGTTTGTTAGGCCCAATAGATCTATCTTTAGGATTCGCGTCAATTAGGGTGTCTGTTCCCTAATTCTTAGATTACCAGACTAAAAAGGGGCATATTCGATTTCGATCATTCAACCATATAATGTAGTTTCAATTACTTGTGTCTATTTCGTAAAATAGTTATAAAAATTGCGCATGTATTCTCAGCCCAAAAATATAAAGGGTAAAAAGGAAAATGAAACTCACCTAATGTATTTTGTAGTAAAAATACATACGATGATATTGAACAATGCAGGGTTTGGCCTCGGATTCACGAACCTATATCATTCGTATATTTATTAATATACATTGTTGTAATCGAACCAATATATATATATATATATATATATATATATATATATATATATATATATATATATATATATATATATATATATATATATATATATATATATATATATATATATATATATATATATATATATATATGTATATATATATATATTAGTTATATTCCTTTTTATATATATATATGTTTCGTATATTCATTTTATCCATAAAACTATTAAATTTTGTTATGTTATATGTATTAGATATATTTATATACAAATATCATTTGTTTATTAGTACTAAGATAATATGCTAAGTGATAACAATAATAATAATAATAATACTAATATTAATAATAATATTAGTAGTATTAATAATTTCTATATGATAGTATTAATGATAGTTTTTATAATAAATCTCATAGTAATGATATTAATAGTAGTTTTTAATAAAATGAATAATTTAATAGTAATGGTGATAAAAATAATAATTTTGATAATACTACCTAATACTTAATAATAATAATAATAATAATTATAATAATCTCATTACTAGTGGTAATCTTAATAATAATATTACTTTTGTTAATTATAATAATAAAATTTCTAACTATTACTAGTGCTTGTATTAATAATAATGATAATACTAATATCTAATGTTCGTAATGCATAATCGTAATAATATTAATAACAATTAAAATTCTAATACCTAGTGATAGTAACAATAATAATAATAATAGCAATCTTCATAACAATTAATAATAATCATAGTAATAATATCATTAGTAATAATTATAATACTTGCACCCATGATGTTAATAATAGTTACTATATTACCAATAATACAATCATAATAATAATTATAGCAATAATATTGATCATAAAAATAATAACAATCACAATAATAATAATAATAATAATAATAATAATAATAATAATAATAATAATAATAATAATAATAATAATAATAATAATAATAATAATAATAATAATAATAATAACAATAAACAAAACACTACCTTAAGGAAAAGTGGCTTAAAAAGAAATAGCAGCCCATGCCCGGGCTCGAACCCTCGACCTCTTGAATAACCCTCTCTTCTTAACCAGTTGGGCTGTTGCCCCATATTCGAAATATAACAGAATCGTATATATATATATATATATATATATATATATATATATATATATATATATATATATATATATATATATATATATATATATATATATATATATATATATATATATATATATATCACGTATTAATTTAACTCCATTATCTTCTTCCTCAAAAAAAATCAACCAGGAACTATGATCAATCAAAACCATAAAGTATTTGCTAGGTTTAGGTATTTAAAACAGAATCAGATACAACATGATCGTGTGAGTTGGATTCATCAGAAGAGAGAAAAAAAATAATTAAAATAAATAAATAAAACACAGAAACTGTTTCGCGAAGAACGACATTGAACTCAACCTTTGATTTTGCAATTCAGACACTTACAGGTTATAATTATAACATAAATTAGGTCCCAAATACGTCCTATAATCTTTCTGTAACCTCAATTTAACCTAAAACTTTCAACTGAAATCAAATTTTGCTATGAACAAAATTGTTGACTTTTAAAATAGAACTTTGACTTCTCGAATTCGAACACAATATGAAAAATTGACACTTAAGGTTTTACAGAAAGTTTAAATGATACCTTTCTAACATCTTTGCATTTATAGAATTTAAATTGGGATTCAATTTCTGGGTTTTTGACAAAACGACCACAAATAGAGGAACACGACTTATTTCCTATTAATTTTGGTTTTAAAAATCGTATTTCAATGATTTGTATGTTGTGTCTGGGTAATTTCAAGGATTGTAACACTTATAATGAATTCACATTGTGTATAGTGATCAATTGGATCGACATGAACTGTTTTCAGGTACATAATATATATTAAAAAAAATTTAAAAGTTGATTATAACCCCTAACTGATTTTGTTTGATACTGGAACAAAGGGAATCGTTCTGTAAGGATTGGTAAGCGTAAAAACAAATTATGATATAGTTTTTTGATATTTGTAACAACTCTTAATTTTTCTAATTCCTTTTTATATTATAATTAATTAATAATAATAATTATAATAATACTAATAATACGTAATATTACTGATTTCCTAATATAAATATCTGTACATATAACGCATATATTTGTATGTATATCTGTATATATATATATCTATTTGTTTATATATATATATATATATATATATATATATATATATTAGTATATCTCTTATATTTATTTATTTACATTTAAAGATTTTAATAGATCTTATTAATAAATATAAATATAATAATAATACTCTTAATATTATATCTAATACTAATACAAATATAATAGTAACAATAATATTATTACTAAAGATAATAATGTTCATTACAATAAAAAGTATAACAATAATATTATCAATATCAATAATACTAATAATAACATATCAATTTATATATATATATATATCATTTTCTATATTTATATATTATCTATTGATAATAATAACATATCTAACACTGATGTTAATAATGAATATATATATATAAAAATAGTTTTATTATTAGTGGTACTAATAATATTATTAGGTAACTTTACTGATAGTAATATTAATAATACTAATATAACCATTTATGCTTATCTACTTTCCTATATATATATATAATATATATATATATATATATATATATATATATATATATATATATATATATATATGATAATAGTGATGATACATATATTAATATTAATATTATCAATAATAATGAAAGTAATGATAATGATATTAATATAGCATTTACACTTAAAATTATAATTAAATTTAATATGTTACAATTTCAATTATATCATTTTTACCAATAATATAATATATCGAATCTTCAGTATTTATTTACTATTTTATATTTAATATTTCTTATGTATAGAATTTATACATATATATATATATATATATATATATATATATATATATATATATATATATATATATATATATATATATATATATATATATATATATATATATATTCATATGTGTATATATTTACATATTTATTTTTAATGAGTTAATAACATTTTATAATTTCTAAAAATTTCATTTTTAATTGTATAAATATATATATATATTTAATTGTTTACAAACAATTGTTCGTGAATCATCGGACGTAGTCAAAGGGTAATTGATTACATGAATATAGATTTCAAAACTTTCGAGACTCAACATTAAAGAATTTGCTTATCGTGTCGGAAACATATAAAGATTAAAGTTTAAATTTGATCGAAAATTTATGGGTCATCACAGCTAAAGCAATAATAGATGTGTTTGGTAAGAAACTGACCCTAAGTATAGAGGACGAGAGTGTTACCTTTTCAGTTGATAGAGCCATGCAACAACCGCAATCTGCAGATGATACATGTTATTACATTCAAACTATAGATTCACATGCAGAATTGTTAGAAGAATTTCCAGAATTACAAGGAACTATGATCAATCAAAACCATAAAGTATTTGCTAGGTTTAGGTTTTAAAAATAGAATCAGATACAACATGATCGTGTGAGTTGGATTCATCAGAAGAGAGAAAAAAAATAAATAAAAAAAATAAATAAAACACAGACACTGCTTCGTGAAGAACGACATTGAACTCAACCTTTAATTTTGCAATTCAGACACTTACAGGTTATAATTATAACATAAATTAGGTCCCAAATACGTCTTATAATCTTTCTGTAACCTTAATTTAACCTAAAACTTTCAACTGAAATCAAATTTTGCTATGAACAAAATTGTTGACTTTTAAAATAGAACTTTGACTTCTCGAATTCGAACACGATATGAAAAATTGACACTTGAGGTTTTACAAAAAGTTTAAATGATACCTTTCTAACATCTTTGCATTTATAAAATTTAGATTGGGATTCAATTTCTGGGTTTTTGAAAAAAACGACCACAAATAGAGGAACACGACTGATTTCCTATTAATTTTGGTTTTAAAAATCGTATTTCAATGATTTGTATGTTGTGTCAGAGTAATTTCAAGGATTGTAACACTTATAATGAATTCACATTGTGTATAGTGATCAATTGGATCGACATGAACTGTTTTCAGGTACGTAATATATATTAAAAAATTTTAAAAGTTGTTTATAACCCCTAACTAATTTTGTTTGATACTGGAACAAAGGGAATCGTTCTGTAAGGATTGGTAAGCGTAAAAACAAATTATGATACAGTTTTTTGATATTTGTAACAACTCTTAATTTTTCTAATTCCTTTTTTGATTATAATTAATTAATTAATAATAATAATAATAATAATACTAATAATAAGTAATATTACTGATTTCCTAATATAAATATCTGTACATATAACGCATATATTTGTATGTATATCTGTATATATATATCTATTTGTTTATATATATATATATATATATATATATATATATATATATATATATATATATATATATATATATATATATGTATTAGTATATCTCTTATATTTATTTATTTACATTGAAAGATTTTAATAAATCTTATTAATAAATATAAATATAATAATAATACTCTTAATATTATATCTAATACTAATACAAATATAATAGTAACAATAATATTATTACTAAAGATAATAATGTTCATTACAATAAAAAGTATAACAATAATATTATTAATATCAATAATACTAATAATAACATATCAATTATATATATATATATATATATATATATATATATATATATATATATATATATATATATATATATATATATATATCAATTTCTATATTTATATATTATCTATTGATAATAATAACATATCTAACACTGATGTTAATAATGAATATATATATATATATATATATATATATATATATATATATATAAAATAGTTTTATTATTAGTGGTACTAATAATATTATTAGGTAACTTTACTGATAGTAATATTAATAATACTAATATAACCATTTATGCTTATCTACTTTCCTATATATATATATATATATATATATATATATATATATATATATATATATATATATATATATATATATATATATATATATATATATATATATATATATATATATATATATATATATATATATATATATATGATAATAGTGATGATACATATATTAATATTAATATTAATATTATCAATAATAATGAAAGTAATGATAATGATATTAATATAGCATTTACACTTAAAATTATAATTAAATTTAATATGTTACAATTTCAATTATATCATTTTTACCAATAATATAATATATCGAATCTTCAGTATTTATTTAATATTTTATATTTAATTTTTCTTATGTATAGAATTTATACATATATATATATATATATATATATATATATATATATATATATATATATATATATATATATATATATATATATATATATATATATATATATATATATATATATATATTCATATGTGTATATATTTACATATTTATTTTTAATGAGTTAATAACATTTTATAATTTCTAAAACTTTCATTTTTAATTGTATATATATTTATTTATATATATATATATATATATATATATATATATATATATATATATATATATATATATATATATATATATATATTTATTTATTTATTTATTTATTTAATTGTTTACAAACAATTGTTCGTGAATCATCGGGCGTAGTCAAAGGGTAATTGATTACATGAATATAGATTTCAAAACTTTCGAGACTCAACATTACAGATTTTGCTTATCGTGTCGGAAACATATAAAGATTAAAGTTTAAATTTGATCAGAAATTTTCGGGTCATCACAGTACCTATCCGTTAAAGAAATTTCATCCCGAAATTTGAGTGAGGTCGTCATGGCTAACAATAAATATGTTTTCCTGACGAATATTAGTTGATAAATAGAGTTTTATCACCATTGAATAATTTGGATAAAATGATTCGATTACTCGAAGCGTACAAGTGAAGCTATCACAAAAGATTGATAAAAGACATTAGATATTCGTCTTTACTTTTGACGTAGTCATGGTTGAATTCCGAAATTTAAGGAATTTAAAGAAAATCTTCGAAATTTAAAAGATTTGATTCTTCAACGAAAAAGGAAATGAAGATCTCTATAAATAAAGACGGTGATCTGTCTCGATCACTCTGTCTGATATTTTCATTATAAATTAAGCTCTTCCGTTCCATTATTCTCACCATTCCTATGCTTTCTTAGTTCATACATTCAAAAGATTGTGAAAAATACTTAATCTCGTTCTAATCCTTGTCCTTATCTTTACTATCACAACAATCATTCTCCTTTTCCAACTTCCACCGGAGGAATCTGTTTTCTTCTACTTCGCCCTTGGAGTTATAGTGTTTTTAATTCTCCCGTGTCTTTATGTTGCGATAAACATTGATATACACGGTTTGTAATTTCCGTATTGTTATCAGCTTTATATTCTCCCTAACATTTTAGAGTTTTATATTTTTGTTTTCTCTTCTTAACTTTAAGTCAAGCGAATAATGGTCCAGAATTCATAGATATAGAGTTTCGAATAATTATAATGCTCTAAGCAGGAAGGAACGTGATAGCACGATTTGATTTCCAAATTTATCAACATCACGGAAGATAGAACCATCAAGAATACCTTTTCTTGATATGTTCAGAAGTTAAGCAGAATGTAAGAGTTATGTAACATGACACATGATGATGGTATAATCTACTGTGAACCATCATCACGTTTCATTAGAAACACATCATGACTTACTGTATATAATCACGTTGATCAAGTGTCATTATATTATACTAACTCATGCTTCAGTTCCCAACACTACTTCAAAATCATTCATAATTCAAACTCGAATTTCAAAGAAATTTAGAAACTAAGGTAGTTTCCTTTATGATGTAATATGGATAGCACGAAGAGATAAATAATTTCGGACGAGAATATTTATGAAAATATCTTCAGAAATATCGAAGATATTTATGATGATATTTTGGAATCTCTAAGTTCGATGGTTGATGAAGAAATATTTTTCGCAAGATTTTAACATGACTTCAGAGCAGGATATTCTCTAAAGATTTCATCGAATCCAGAACTACCTGGATTCTTTAAATATAGGATATGGTCCTTGTATTTGTCCTTGGTCTCCTTCGTGGTTAGCTCAATCCATTTTCCAGTTCCAATTTTTCTGAGCTTTTCCAACATAATATTCTTTATCATCACTTCCGATGATTAAGGTCGTTTACGGTTGTCTACGGTTTCTGCTGCTTCATTCAGCTTTTTCAACATTCAGAGTATTGATTTCTAGACTGAGTGCTTTTCAGAATTTCAGAATGAAAGATCATAATCCTAAGAGATAAATGTTATACATATAACGGTTGATGTAGATATGCTGTGAATTTTCAAAGTACTGATTGCTGATTCCCGATAATTGGTATGGCAATTATTGTTACAAGATGTAGATGAGTACATGATTGAGTTTCAACGAACAATAATGATTTTTTCGGAAAGTCAAAGATCAATGAAGTTGCTGGTAAGTTTACCGCTAATGTGGTGGAATATAAATGGTTCTCCAGTAACGATGACGAAAGGTATACTTATATATCAAAGTTATAGTAGAGTTTACTCGAATGAAAAGTCAAAATTGATTTGTTGAAGCTGTGACAAATTTAGCTATCTCGAACTGGAGTTGCAAGGTTATTTTCGTTAATAATAACGCCAAAGAAGCTAGCACAGATACGTGTTAAACGTTTACTCAGGTTTCGAGTATTTTTAGGTGCATGACTATATGCATCAATCTTTTCTTTAGTAGATGAAGTGTGGTTGGTTCATCCTCTCAATTGAGGTGTTTTCAAGAATTATGAAAGGTTTGAACGCAGATTAGAATTGTCAAGATACAAATGGTGTTTAAAATGAAATCAAGTGGCAAATTTGAAGAAATGTTTAGTTTCATATGTTATAATCAATATTTTTATTCATTTTAATTGTCCAATGTCATTAGTCCACAGTCGATAATTCACAGTTAACAGTCCAATGATTCATATATAATTTAATTTATAATATTCGAATTAATTAATACGTATCGTGACCCGTGTATATGTCTCAGACTCGATCACAACTCAAAGTATATATATTATTATAGAATCAACCTCAATCCTGTATAGAGAACTCGATCATTACTGCATATAGAGTGTCTATGGTTATTCCAAATAATATATATATGCGTCAATATGATATGTCAAAACCTTGTATACGTGTCCCGATATTTAAAGTGCGTAAAATAAATACAAAATTTAAATGACAATAAATAAAATGCGTAAAGTAAATAACAGAAATTAAATGACGGTAAATAAAATTGCGAGAATTAAAATTGCGATAAAATAAATTGCGATAATTAAATTGCGATAAATAAATTGCGATAATTAAAATATAATACGGAATTAACAGTTAGCTATGAACAGTTAGCTAGGAGTAGTTAGCGTGGATTCTTAACAAAATTTCTCATAGTTAATTTGTCTGTTTCTAACAAATTTTATTTTGTCAAATGTTTTCTTCATTATGCCACTTGTTGGATTCTGATAGGTCAAAATCCAAATATGAAATTGAATGAAAATGATTATTCTGGGGTGAACGAATACGTATACCGGTGGTTGTAAGTAGGATAGTAAATGATTGTTGAATCAGATTCGAAGAATGTATAATGTAACTTATTAATGTGAAATCTAAATATTCCTCGGGTATTACCTACCCGTTAAAATATTTTCACCATTAACAGTTTGTATGAAGAATTTCTAATTACAATCCTTATGAAAATATATAAAAATATATATTTTCTTCAGATGTAATCATGGATTTAATGAGTCAATATGATATTAATCTCATTTGATTTACCGTTAGAACAAGAATATATAATCTCTAAAAAATTAGAGATTACATAATCGCCATGTCGAATGAAGATAAATGAGGTAGAACGATACGTAGAACGAAGATCATACTCGAAGTACAGATGGTGATATTGAGGCATGGGTTATTGATTGTACTGATGTTGTTATTGATGGTACTGTTGGTGCCGGTGATGTTGCTAAAGCTGGTAAATTTTGCACCATATTCTCCAAATATATTTTTCGAGCGCGAAGTTTGTTGACTTCTTCTATTATTCTGGGGTGATTGTCGGTTGGAACGAGCGAATGAATAAAGTTTAGAATTGTGGATAGAATATAATTATGTTGAACTACTCTATAAATGAGGCTGAAAATGGTGTTTCGGATAGATTCGCCGGTAGGTGCTTCAGGTTCTTCGCCAAGAGGGCAATTTGGTTGGTGGAAAGGATCGCCTTCTTCGCGTCTCCTTTGATTAAGTTGACTACAAACCTATCAGATGAATTGGGGATGGATGATTCATTCTGGTGACGCTGCTTTCGGATCTTAGGTGTGTTGGGATTTAACAAGTTCATATATCTTAAAACCTTTTAAGAATCATAATAAACGGAAGCGTGTAATAACCAATTCTATTTGTTATCTTTAAACCAATTAAAGTTAAATCCCTTCTTGGATCAAGTTGTGAATATTATGCTTACAAGTTAACAAGAAAAGATAGAGTTTTATTTACCTCCTCAAGCTAGTTGAGGGTTGTTTAACACAAGGAGATGATGAACAAGTGTGTTAAAACTCCAAGCTTTTGATGCACCAACACCACCCTTGAACTTAGTTATGTATTAGACACTTAATCACCTTTAAACTTAGCTTGGAACCCACTTCTCTTGCACCCTAAAACTGGACAGCAACTTAAGAAAAGATGAAGGTGAATGGAGTCTCAAAACAATGAAACCTCAAGAGGTGATACCCCAAACTTGTACCCAACACCTAGTACATTGGTTAGGCTTTGATAACACTTGAAAAACTGACTTTTAAAAAAGAAAATGATCCTCTTTTCAACCTAAAAAGGCCACGGCTGGACCAGCTGCAGAATGCAGTATTTTTCAGTTTTTTTGCAAGCTTAAACTAGTAGTTATCACTTGAAAACTCATTCAAACTTTGGTATAAGTGTTGGACAAGTTCATGAGAAGTTGTGTAGTATAAAAGGCAACAAAACAAGCATGTGTGGTCTTTCTTGGAGACCCAAAATTCTGCCACATATTCTCTTTATCAACAATACATATAAGTTTATAAAAGTTTATAAAAGATTTATAAACTTATGTATTATTTTGTTACCTATACATTTTATAAAATCCTTTTATAAAATATAACACAATATAATCATTTAAACCTATAAACAATTATATATAAATTATCCAAATAATTTATCTCAAGTGATAATATTTTAGAAACCCGATTTTCTAAAATTCAAGTGTCGCGTATTTGTTTAATGAACCAATCGTTAAGATCAAATACGTATAAGGTGTCGGTAAGTTTGTTATTGGGTATGACCCGACTTGGATCATAACACATTAGCCACATTAATTTAATATGTCTCTCGGGCATACGAAATACCTTCAATCTCCCACTTGCACGAGAAACATAAGAAATTAATGCAAGTGATGGATACAGCCTAACACACCGTCCATCACCCCTAATATGTTATGACTTTGTGCCATTCAATAACATCATCCCTTTCGAGCTCCCTACTCGAACTGATATATGTAGGTGAATCTTTCATTATATCCTTTCATCCTTGATGTCATGTCAAATCCAGGAGATACAGAGTGATCACTCTCTTATAGATTTAACTTTTCAGGCCTTAGACATCTGACTCTCAACGAATAAGAGGGACAAATTCCATCTTGACTACATACGTCCTAGATATACACTTTGTAATATACCTGAGTTCTTCCTTATGTACTACCATGTTTCAGAATAGCGAAGGAAAGAATCAAGGCACAGTACTTGGTGAATATCCGAACCCAATATGTATCTCAGGTCAGAGGATACAATGATATTCGCCTTTACTCAAGATTACATGTGATCAACCACAAAGGCTCTATACAGTAATTCTTGAGAGCGGGTGTTCCAATATTTGTTTCCCACAAATATCTATGAACCTTGGTTGCAACCTTGCCCCACATTCAACCTATGAATGTATACCAATCCAAGTTCATAATAGTCTAAACCTCACACTTGTTCCCACAAATGTGATCGACTACGGAAATTTAGAATAGTTGCTTATTCATGGATGAAATATGCAAAATAGGAACATAACTCAAATAAATTAACACCATAGTTATATTAATGAGTTTGAATAATTTCGTTCCGGTACAATACATAAAATAGATCATATCCAATCACTAGAATATCGAAGCCCTAATGCACAAACATGTCCCTCATGTTTTGGCCCATGTAAAAGCTTCGTGAGTGGATCCGCAACATTTTGATCTGTGTGAACTTTGTGAATACATATCTTTCCCTTTTCAACCTCATCCCTGATGTAGTTGAATCTCCGCTCAATGTGACGAGTCTTTTGATGAGCACGAGGTTCCTTGATTTGAGCAATCGCACCCTCATTGTCACAAAAGATCTCAAGAGGGTCCTGAATGGAAGGGACCACTCCTAAGTCGTCGATGAATTTCTTCATCCATGCAGCTTCCTGAGCTGCCAGTGAGGCGGCAATGTACTCCGACTCTGTAGTGGATAACGCAACAACTTCCTGTTTTGAACTCTTCCAAGAGACCGCACCACCATTTAACATGAAGACATAACCGGATTGTGATCGAGAGTCATCTCGATCAGTTTGGAAACTCGCGTCCACGTAACCTTTTACAGCGAGTTCCTCCTCACCAGACCCATACATTAGAAACATATCCTTAGTCCTCCTAAGGTATTTCAATATGCTTTTAACAACAATCCAATGACTATTTCCTGGGTTATTCTGGTATCTACTTGTCAAGCTTAGAGCGCATGACACATCCGGTCTAGTACATATCATTGCATACATGATAGACCCAATAGCAGATGCGTATGGGACTTTCTTCATTCTCTCTTGTTCATCTTTCGTGGTAGGACACTGAGATGAACTGAGAACGATTCCTTTTTGAATAGGTACCAAACCTCTCTTAGAGTTTTCCATCTTGAACCTTTTCAAGATTTTATCAATGTATGTACTTTGACTTAAACCTATCAATCTCTTGGATCTATCCCTATAGATCCCTATCCCCAATATGTATTGTGCATCTCCAAGATCCTTAATGGAGAAGCAACTCTTTAGCCAAGTTTTGACTCCTTGCATTGTGGTAATATCATTCCCAAATAATAATATATCGTCCACATATAGTACAAGGAACATGATAGTGCTCCCACTAGCTTTCTTATATACACAAGCTTCATCACCATTTTTAATGAAGCCAAATTTCTCGGCTTCCTCATTAAAACGATGATTCCACATTCTAGATGCTTGTTTCAATCCGTAGATTGACTTCTTTAACTTGCATACCCTTTTAGGATATTTTGGATCAACAAAACCTTCAGGCTGGACCATATAGACATCTTCCATAAGATATCCATTTAGGAAAGCGGTTTTGACATCCATTTGCCATATTTCATAGTCGTAGTGAGCAGCAATGGCAAATAATATCCTAATAGACTTTAGCATTGCCACTGGCGAGAAAGTTTCATCATAATCAACCCCTTGAGTTTGAGTGAAACCTTTTGCTACAAGTCTAGCTTTATATGTATCCAAGTTTCCATGTATGTCGGTTTTCTTCTTGAAAAGCCATTTGCAATCAACTAGCTTAGAGCTAGGAGGTTGCTCAACAAGTTCCCAAACTTGGTTTTCATACATGGATTGCATCTCGGCGTTCATGGCATCCTGCCATTTATCTTTATCAATCCTTGATAAAGCATCTTGGTAGTTTGTTGGTTCATCCAAATCAACCGTATAGCAACCATCTATGAGAAACCCATATCTCTCAGGAGGATTGCTAATCCTACCAGATCTACGAATGTCTTGTGTATTTTGATCATCCATTTGATCACTATCAACATTTTCATGTTGAGTGCTAGTGTCAACCAATTATGTATCATCTACTTGATCTTGAACCTCTTCAAGATCTATCTTCCTTTCACTATTTCCTTCCATTAGGAACTTAGTTTCAAGGAATTCCGCCTTCCGAGCAATAAATACATTCTGCTCGGATGGATCATAGAAATAGTATCCCATATCATCCTTGGGATATCCTATGAAGATACACTTCGTGGATCGAGCATTCAACTTATTAGGGACGTAACGCTTAGGATAAGCTTCACATCCCCATACCTTTAAGTATGATAGAGATGGAGGTTTACCAAACCACATCTCGTGAGGAGTTCGTTCCACTTTCTTGGTTGGGGCCATATTTAAAATACGAGCCGCGGAGCTTAGACAATAACCCCAAAATGATAGAGGCAACGAGCTTCTTGCCATCATAGATTGAACCATATCCATTAGGGTTCGGTTCCTCCTTTCGGAAACTCCATTAAGTTGGGGTGTTCCGGGTGGAGTAAGTTGTGAGATAATCCCACAACTCCTAAGATGATCTTGGAAGGCATCGCTTAGGTATTCACCTCCTCTATCGGTACGTAGTACCTTAATTGTCCTATTGAGTTGATTTTGTACTTCGTTTTGATATTCTTTGAATGCTTCAAACGTTTCGTCCTTGTGTCTTAATAAGTAGACATATCCGAAACGACTAAAGTCATCAATGAAAGTAACAAAGTATCTTTCACCATTCCTAGTTATGGGTTTAAAGGGTCCACATACATCCGAATGTATTAATCCCGATAAATCTTTAGCCCTTTCATAAGTCCCTTTGAAAGGTGCTTTAGTCATCTTGCCTTGTAAACAAGATTCGCATACATCAAATGAATCCATTTCATTTGATTTCAAAAGTCCATTCCTTTGAAGTGTATGCATTCGGTTATTGTTTATGTGACCAAGGCGACAATGCCATAAGTAGGAATCACTCAAATCCCTTTTGAGTTTCTTGGTGCTTGTATGGTATATAGAGCTCGATGATGCGTCATTATGTACCAATTCATAAATTCCATTTGAAGGCGAGGCCTTGAAATAGAATACATTATCTTTCGAAATATGAATATCATCATCAATAAAATTAACAACGTAACCACATTGTTTTAAGCGAGAAATAGAAATAATGTTTCTACACAAATCCGGAGCATACAAAACATTTTCTAAAATAAGCTCCAATCTACTTGGAAGCTTCAAAACAAATTCTCCTTGAGCTTTAACATGCACCTTTGCACCATTGCCCATATAGAGACTTGATGTTCCCGCCTTATGATCACTTCTTTTGAACCCCTGCAAAGAATTGCAAATATGAGTTCCACATCCAGTGTATAATACCCATGTATTAGAAGAAGTAATACTAAGCTCTATATATACCATATATATATTACCCGAGGTTTGCCCTGCATCCCTCTTGTCTTTCAACTCTTTAAGATAAACCGGACAGTTTCGTTTCCAATGACCCATTTCACCGCAACCGAAACATGGGTCTTCCTTGGGGTTTGCCTTCTCGGTTACCTTTTGCTTCTTAGCCTTGTTGATGGTTGGGGTAACCATCTTCCTTTTCCCTTTGCCTTGATAGGCGGGTCCTTTTCTCTTAGCCACCTTTGGCTTAGAGGTCTTACTTTTGGACCCACCTTGATCGATTGCTAACACGGGTAAAGCCCTTTTACCCATGCTAGTTTCCGCCGTTCTAAGCATACCGTGAAGCTCACCTATGCTCTTATCCATCCCATTCATATTGTAATTAATTACAAATTGATCAAACCTTTTTGATAAGGAGTTAAGGATAAGATCTGTGGCTAACTCATTGGAAATGTTTAGGTTAAGACGGTTAGCACGATCGATAAGGCTTTTCATCTTAAGTACATAAGATGAAACCGATTGGGTATCGTCCATACAACAAGCATGTAGCGCCCGAACCGTTTCGAAGCGCTCGACACGCGCTTGTTGAAGGAACATCTCCTTCAATTGCGTTATCATGTCGTATGCACTATGATGCTCGAAATCCTTTTGGAGTTCGGGAATCATAGTCCCAAGCATTAAGCATGAGACTTGAAGGGAGTCGTGGCAATACTTATCGTAAGAGGCCATTGCCTCCACATCATTCTCATCCGGTTGATCGGGAATGGGGTCCTCAAGCACATACATTTTATCCTCTTGTTTGAGGACAATCCGAAGATTGCGAAACCAATCCATAAATTTTGTATGGTTGAGTTTGTCTTTCTCTAAGAGAGACCTTAATGATAGGTGGTTTAGGTTAAGTGGTGCGTTAGGAATGTTGTTGTTGTTATTGGCGGCCATCTACAAAATTAACAAAGTTCGTTTAAGTATCAATTTTAATTTAACATTCAATACCCTTTAAATCCAATTGAATTATTAAATTCTAGAATCCAACGATAAACCAAATTTCGGTTAGGTGACCTTTATCCCGCAATTTGATTTAGCTAGGTAGTCAATAAATGACAATTGCAATCCATTTGCAACTTCTAGAGTATGGGATCATGCAATCCTTTTGCATGGCATATTTATCCCATCAACGCCTATTTGTTCCTCATGCTTCGGTGACCCTAAGTTCATGATTCCCAAATCAAGTCGTCCTACTTGTATAGACTTGTAAATTTAACATACAAGTGGTTAGGTGACCTTTATCCCACAAGCATGCGAAATTTACCTTAATCATATTAGTTTGCTCATAACGGTTAGGTGACCTTTATCCCATCATGAGTTCCCTAATACTTTTAAGTGTCACACAATAGGGTGGCGTTAAACTTGTTTACCTTGTTTGTAAAAGGGATTTAAGTTTTCATTAATTCTAGTTTGAGAAAACTTTTATGCCATACACCAACATGCATTTAGTGTATGGTACTTATGAAAAACCAATTTCATGTCTTGTAATTGAGCCAATTACTTGATATAAACCATTTTATATGCGTTATTCTTTTCTTGTTCTTAACAACCATTTATAAAGGTTTTTGGTTGCTGTTTTAATTTAACCATTTAAATTTCCGTTTTGCATGTACTTAGTATGTCTAATTTAACCAATTAAATTGTCGTTTTGTTTGTTGTTATCTTGTGATTAATTGTATCAACCAAACATACAAAACAATAATCATACAAACAACCACACATGCAAAATAATTGTGTTCACAATCTAGCCATTTTGGTGAGCATTTGTTTAGCCGAAAACAAATGCCACCGGTTAAGGGGTTTTAACACAAAGTAAGAGATTTCCAATCTCCCACTTAACCTTGCATCCAAATGCTCCTTGTGTTCTTCAAGTCTTCATGATCTTGTATCTTCATTTTTACAAAATATGTATCCTAATACATTTTATCTAGAAAATGAAATTACAACCTATTCTATTTTACATACCAAATATAAAATGAATTACATAACAAATGAATGAATTATTACAAACCAATTGAATAATTATTACATGCCATTTGAATGAATAATAATACATACCAAATGAATCATAAATCAACCAAACACACATGCATGCAACACAAGGTCAAGGCTAGGATTGTGAACATTAACATGCAACCAAAATTGACCAAAATGGCAAGTTCCAAACCCCTTTTGGAACCTCCAAAATTCGGCCATCTCCTCAAACCCACCCAAACCCAAAAATTTTTGTATTCCATTTTCATGCATGTACTTGGAATGCAAATATAGTGGGTTTAAAGACAACAATTCGAAGCATATTTCAACAACTTCGGCTCTAGATACCATTGTTGGGATTTAACAAGTTCATATATCTTAAAACCTTTTAAGAATCATAATAAACGGAAGCGTGTAATAACCAATTCTATTTGTTATCTTTAAACCAATTAAAGTTAAATCCCTTCTTGGATCAAGTTGTGAATATTATGCTTACAAGTTAACAAGAAAAGATAGAGTTTTATTTACCTCCTCAAGCTAGTTGAGGGTTGTTTAACACAAGGAGATGATGAACAAGTGTGTTAAAACTCCAAGCTTTTGATGCACCAACACCACCCTTGAACTTAGTTATGTATTAGACACTTAATCACCTTTAAACTTAGCTTGGAACCCACTTTTCTTGCACCCTAAAACTGGACAGCAACTTAAGAAAAGATGAAGGTGAATGGAGTCTCAAAACAATGAAACCTCAAGAGGTGATACCCCAAACTTGTACCCAACACCTAGTACATTGGTTAGGCTTTGATAACACTTGAAAAACTGACTTTTAAAAAAGAAAATGATCCTCTTTTCAACCTAAAAAGGCCACGGCTGGACCAGCTGCAGAATGCAGTATTTTTCAGTTTTTTTGCAAGCTTAAACTAGTAGTTATCACTTGAAAACTCATTCAAACTTTGGTATAAGTGTTGGACAAGTTCATGAGAAGTTGTGTAGTATAAAAGGCAACAAAACAAGCATGTGTGGTCTTTCTTGGAGACCCAAAATTCTGCCACATATTCTCTTTATCAACAATACATATAAGTTTATAAAAGTTTATAAAAGATTTATAAACTTATGTATTATTTTGTTACCTATACATTTTATAAAATCCTTTTATAAAATATAACCCAATATAATCATTTAAACCTATAAACAATTATATATAAATTATCCAAATAATTTATCTCAAGTGATAATATTTTAGAAACCCGATTTTCTAAAATTCAAGTGTCGCGTATTTGTTTAATGAACCAATCGTTAAGATCAAATACGTATAAGGTGTCGGTAAGTTTGTTATTGGGTATGACCCGACTTGGATCATAACACATTAGCCACATTAATTTAATATGTCTCTCGGGCATACGAAATACCTTCAAGGTGAACATCCATGTTGGAATAGCGGTCGGAACGACTATCGGAATAGCTTATCGGAATTCGAATGACTCGAACTGGTTGAGGGATTCATCTCGTACGATCAGATGAAGGATTTTCGATAAGAAATAGATTATATGATGTAGATTAGTACCCTGCAATACATAATTTACATATGCATATATAATACTAAAATCCCATAAGTTACGGAGGAATCTACGGAATCTGTCAGGCAAAGGTAACAATAACAGATATGCTAAGATATGAATCTTGTCTATACACTATTCATGTAATCATTGCAATATGATATGTCTAGACTAAGAATAATGAGCAGGTAATTTTCTAAGGATGATAAGCAGATGATTTCAGACAAAAATGATAAGCAAAACTTTTGACATGCAGACAAGGTCGAAGTCCAGACTCACTAATGCATCCTAACGACTATCAGTTAGACATACTAATGCAAGACCTGGTTCGCTAAGACCACCGCTCTGATACCAACTGTAGAGACCCGTCCTAATCCATCCGGATGAAGTCCATATCGATTATAAATGATTCACAATAGTTGATTACATCGCGAGGTACTTGACCTATATATGATATATTATACAAACATTGCATTCGTTTTTGAAAAGACAATCTTTCATTACATCGGAAGTTGACGACATGCATATCATTTCATAATAAATCTAACTAAAATTGACTTAATAATAATCTTGATGAACGCAATGACTCGAATGCAACGTCTATTGAAATATGTCATGAATGACTCCAAGTAATATCTCTAAGATGAGCAAATGCACAGCGGAAGATTTCTTTCGTACCTGAGAATAAACATGCTTTCAAGTGTCAACCAAAAAGGTTGGTGAGTTCATAAGTTTATCATAAATAATCATTTCATAATTTTAATAGACCACAAGATTTCATATTCCCAATTCTCATAAATAAACGTCCCATGCATAGAGACAAAAATATCATTCATATGGATTGAACACCTGGTAACCGACATTAACTAGATGCATATAAGAATATCCCCTATCATTCCGGGATCCTCCTTCGGACATGATATAAATTTCGAAGTACTAAAGCATCCGGTACTTTGGATGGGGTTTGTTAGGCCCAATAGATCTATCTTTAGGATTCGCGTCAATTAGGGTGTCTGTTCCCTAATTCTTAGATTACCAGACTAAAAAGGGGCATATTCGATTTCGATCATTCAACCATATAATGTAGCTTCAATTACTTGTGTCTATTTCGTAAAACAGTTATAAAAATTGCGCATGTATTCTCAGCCCAAAAATATAAAGGGTAAAAAGGCAAATGAAACTCACATAATGTATTTTGTAGTAAAAATACATACGACGATATTGAACAATGCAGGGTTTGACCTCGGATTCACGAACCTATATCATTTGTATATTTATTAATATACATAGTTGTAATCGAACCAATATATATATATATATATATTAGTTATATTCTTTTATATATATATATATATATATATATATATATATATATATATATATATATATATATATATATATATGTTTCGTATATTTATTTTATACATAAAACTATTAAATTTTGTTATGTTATATGTATTAGATATATTTATATATAAATATCATTTGTTTATTAGTACTACGATAATATGCTAAGTGATAACAATAATAATAATAATAATAATACTAATATTAATATTAATGTTAGTAGTATTAATAATTTCTATATGATAGTATTAATGATAGTTTTTATAATAAATCTCATAGTAATGATATTAATAGTGGTTTTTAATAAAATGAATAATTTAATAGTAATGGTGATGAAAATAATAATTTTGATAATACTACCTAATACTTAATAATAATAATAATAATAATAATAATAATTATTATTATTATAATCTCATTACTAGTGGTAATCTTAATAATAATATTACTTTTGTTAATTATAATAATAAAATTTCTAACTGTTACTAGTGCTTGTACTAATAATAATGATAATACTAATATCTAATGTTCGTAATGCATAATCGTAATAATATTAATAATAATTAAAATTCTAATACCTAGTGATAGTAACAATAATAATAATAGCAATCTTCATAACAATTAATAATAATCATAGTAATAATATCATTAGTAATAATTATAATACTTGCACCCATGATGTTAATAATAGTTACTATATTACCAATAATACAATCATAATAATAATTTTAGCAATAATATTGATCATAAAGATAATAACAATCACAATAATTATAATAATAATAATAATAATAATAATAATAATAATAATAATAATAATAATAATAATAATAATAATAATAATAATAACAATAAACAAAACACTACCTTAAGGAAAAGTGGCTTAAAAAGAAATAGCAGCCCATGCCCGGGCTCGAACCCTTGACCTCTTGAATAACCCTCTCTTCTTAACCAGTTGGGCTGTTGCCCCATATTCGAAATATAACAGAATCGTATATATATATATATATATATATATATATATATATATATATATATATATATATATTTATATATATATATATATATATATATATCACGTATTAATTTAACTCCATTATCTTCTTCCTCAAAAAAAATCAACCAGGAACTATGATCAATCAAAACCATAAAGTATTTGCTAGGTTTAGGTATTTAAAACAGAATCAGATACAACATGATCGTGTGAGTTGGATTCATCAGAAGAGAGAAAAAAAATAATTAAAATAAATAAATAAAACACAGAAACTGTTTCGCGAAGAACGACATTGAACTCAACCTTTGATTTTGCAATTCAGACACTTACAGGTTATAATTATAACATAAATTAGGTCCCAAATACGTCCTATAATCTTTCTGTAACCTCAATTTAACCTAAAACTTTCAACTGAAATCAAATTTTGCTATGAACAAAATTGTTGACTTTTAAAATAGAACTTTGACTTCTCGAATTCGAACACAATATGAAAAATTGACACTTAAGGTTTTACAGAAAGTTTAAATGATACCTTTCTAACATCTTTGCATTTATAGAATTTAAATTGGGATTCAATTTCTGGGTTTTTGACAAAACGACCACAAATAGAGGAACACGACTTATTTCCTATTAATTTTGGTTTTAAAAATCGTATTTCAATGATTTGTATGTTGTGTCTGGGTAATTTCAAGGATTGTAACACTTATAATGAATTCACATTGTGTATAGTGATCAATTGGATCGACATGAACTGTTTTCAGGTACATAATATATATTAAAAAAAATTTAAAAGTTGATTATAACCCCTAACTGATTTTGTTTGATACTGGAACAAAGGGAATCGTTCTGTAAGGATTGGTAAGCGTAAAAACAAATTATGATATAGTTTTTTGATATTTGTAACAACTCTTAATTTTTCTAATTCCTTTTTAGATTATAATTAATTAATAATAATAATTATAATAATACTAATAATACGTAATATTACTGATTTCCTAATATAAATATCTGTACATATAACGCATATATTTGTATGTATATCTGTATATATATATATCTATTTGTTATATATATATATATATATATATATATATATATATATATATATATATATATATATATATATATATATATTAGTATATCTCTTATATTTATTTATTTACATTTAAAGATTTTAATAGATCTTATTAATAAATATAAATATAATAATAATACTCTTAATATTATATCTAATACTAATACAAATATAATAGTAACAATAATATTATTACTAAAGATAATAATGTTCATTACAATAAAAAGTATAACAATAATATTATCAATATCAATAATACTAATAATAACATATCAATTTATATATTATCTATTGATAATAATAACATATCTAACACTGATGTTAATAATGAATATATATATAAAAAAATAGTTTTATTATTAGTGGTACTAATAATATTATTAGGTAACTTTACTGATAGTAATATTAATAATACTAATATAACCATTTATGCTTATCTACTTTCCTATATATATATATATATATATATATATATATATATATATATATATATATATATATATATATATATATATATATATATATATATATATATATATATATATATATATATATATATATATATATGATAATAGTGATGATACATATATTAATATTAATATTATCAATAATAATGAAAGTAATGATAATGATATTAATATAGCATTTACACTTAAAATTATAATTAAATTTAATATGTTACAATTTCAATTATATCATTTTTACCAATAATATAATATATCGAATCTTCAGTATTTATTTACTATTTTATATTTAATATTTCTTATGTATAGAATTTATACATATATATTTATATATATATATATATATATATATATATATATATATATATATATATATATATATATATATATATATATATATATATATATATATATATATATATATATATATATTCATATGTGTATATATTTACATATTTATTTTTAATGAGTTAATAACATTTTATAATTTCTAAAAATTTCATTTTTAATTGTATAAATATATATATATATTTAATTGTTTACAAACAATTGTTCGTGAATCATCGGGCGTAGTCAAAGGGTAATTGATTACATGAATATAGATTTCAAAACTTTCGAGACTCAACATTAAAGATTTTGCTTATCGTGTCGGAAACATATAAAGATTAAAGTTTAAATTTGATCGAAAATTTCTGGGTCATCACAGCTAAAGCAATAATAGATGTGTTTGGTAAGAAACTGACCCTAAGTATAGAGGACGAGAGTGTTACCTTTTCAGTTGATAGAGCCATGCAACAACCGCAATCTGCAGATGATACATGTTATTACATTCAAACTATAGATTCACATGCAGAATTGTTAGAAGAATTTCCAGAATTACAAGGAACAGGAGAATGTTCTTTGGGAGAAGGAACTGAACCAATTGATGAAACTGAAATGTTAGCTACACTTATGGCTAATGGATATGAACCAACAACAGAAGAAATTTAAATGGTAAAAGAAGAAGACAGATATCGATATAAATCATCGATAGAAGAACCACCGACATTAGAGTTAAAGCCACTTCCAAACCATTTGGAATATGCTTATTTACATGGTGAATCTGAATTACCTATAATAATATCGTCTTCTCTTACTGAAAATGAAAAATCTTAACTCATTTCTGTGCTAAAAGCTCATAAACCAGCTATTGCATGGAAAATTCATGACATTAAAGGAATAAGTCCTGCATATTGCACACATAAAATCCTTATGGAAGAAGGTCATAAAACGTATGTGCAACACCAACGAAGACTAAATCCGAATATGCAAGATGTTGTTAAGAAAGAAATTATTAAACTGCTTGATGCAGGTTTAATTTATCCAATCTCTGATAGTCCATGGGTAAGCCCAGTTCAATGCGTGCCTAAGAAGGGTGGCATGACTGTCATTACAAATGAGAAAAATGAGCTTATTCCGACTAGGACTATAACAGGATGGCGTGTGTGTATTGATTATAGAAAATTAAATGACGCCACCAGAAAAGATCACTTTCCCTTACCTTTCATTGATCAAATGTTGGAAAGATTAGCCGAAAATAGTTACTATTGTTTTCTTGATGGATTTTCCGGATATTTTCAAATTCCAATAGCACCCGAAGACCAAGAGAAAACCACGTTCACGTGCCCTTATGGTACTTTTGCTTACAAACGCATGCCATTTGGACTTTGCAACGCCCCTGCAACCTTTCAAAGGTGTATGATGGCGATTTTTCATAACATGATAGAAGAATGCATGGAAGTTTTCATGGATGACTTTTCAGTTTTCGGTGATACTTTTGAAACATGTCTAGCTAATCTTGAACGAATGCTTATTAGATGCGAACAATCAAATCTAGTACTTAATTGGGAGAAATGCCATTTCATGGTTAAAGAATGCATCGTTCTTGGACATAAAATCTCAAAAGAAGAAATTGAAGTGGATAGAGCTAAAGTAGATGTAATTGCTAAACTTCCACATCCCACCAATGTTAGAGGAGTTAGGAGTTTTCTAGGGCATGCCGGTTTTTACCGACGTTTCATAAAAGATTTTTCTAAAATTGCCACTCCTATGAATAATCTCCTAGAAAAGGATGCTCCATTCATCTTTTCAGATGAATGCATCAAATCTTTTAATATTCTTAAAGAAAAACTCACTAATGCACCGATTATGATAACTCCAAATTGGAATCTACCGTTTGAACTTATGTGCGATGCAAGTAATTTTGCAATGGGAGCCGTTTTAGGACAAAGGATTGAAAAACGATTTCAACCTATTTATTACGCTAGTAAGACGTTACAAGGAGCACAAACGAATTACACAACTATTGAAAAAGAACTCCTTGCTATTGTCTTTGCTTTTGAAAAATTTCGTTCATATCTTGTTCTAGCTAAAACGGTGGTCTATACCGATCATTCTGCTCTTAGATACCTATTTTCGAAACAAGATATCAAACCAAGATTAATCCGTTGGATCTTACTCTTACAAGAGTTCGATATTGAAATCTGAGATAAAAAGGGAGCAGAAAATCTCGCCGCTAATCATCTTTCTCGTCTTGAAAATCCAGAATTAGAAGTTCTGAATGAATCGGCCATACAAGAGAACTTTCCTGATGAATATCTGCTGAAGATAGATTATAATGAAATTCTATGGTTTGCAGACTATGCAAACTACTTAGTATGTGGATTCCTTGAAAAAGGGTTGTCGTACCAAAAACGAAAGAAATTCTTTAGTGATATAAAACACTATTTCTGGGAAGATCCACATTTGTTTGAAAGTTTTCCCGATGGAATAATACGCCGATGTGTATTTGGAGATGAAGCTAGTCAAATCTTAAACCATTGTCACACAGGACCAATAGGGGGGCATTATGGGCATCAGCTAACAGCAAGAAAAGTTTACGATGCTAGATTCTATTGGCCTACAATTTTTAAAGACGCACACCTTCTTTGCAAATCCTGTGATGCATGTCAAAAGGCCGGAAAAATAAGTCAACGTGATGAAATGCCACAAAATGTCATTCAAGTATGTGAAGTATTTGACATTTGGGGTATTGACTTTATGGGTCCATTTCTAAAATCTCATAATAATCTCTACATTCTCGTTTCCATTGATTATGGATCTAAATGGGTGGAAGCACAAGCTCTCCCAACTAACGATGCACGAGTTGTAGTCAACTTTTTAAAACGTCTTTTTGCAAGTTTCGGAACACCGAAAGCTTTAATAAGTGATCGGGGTACTCATTTTTATAATAATCAACTTGAGAAAGTTCTCAAAAGATATGGAGTAACTCATAAAATCTCCACCGCATATCATCCACAAATAAGTGGACAAGTTGAAAATACCAACCGAGCTTTAAAACGTATTCTAGAGAAAACCGTAGGATCAAATCCGAAGGAATGGTCCATGAAATTGGAGGATGCACTCTGGGCTTTTAGAACAGCCTACAAAACTCCAATTAGAACCACACCTTTTAGACTCGTTTAAGGAAAATCATGTCATCTTCCAGTAGAAATTGAACACAAAGCATTTTGGGCTTTGAAGACATGTAATCTTGATTTACATGAAGCCGGACGTCTACGATTAAGTCAACTAAACGAATTAGAAGAATTAAGACTTGAGGCATATGAAAATTCCTTAATCTATAAGGAAAGAACGAAGAAATGGCATGATAAAAGAATCAGAAGTTTAAAAGAATTTAAAGAAGGAGACAGAGTTCTTCTTTTCAATTCACGATTCAAGCTATTTCCTAGAAAATTGAAATCAAGATGGTCTGGACCATTTATAGTCAAAAGAGTTTTCCCATACGGAACAATAGAGTTAATAAATTCAAATGGGATTGAATTTAAGGTTAATGGTCACAGAATTAAACATTACATACATGGTCCGATGGAAGTTGACAATGAAGTCAATCATAATTTCACCACTCAAGAAAACCCTCAAAATGAAAACATAAATATGTTATCAACAACATATGAAAAATCAAAATTGGTAAATAGGGAGGATTCAAATTGGAGTGATGAAGAAGAATTCTTATACAAACCTCCCATTCCAAGAAACAAAGAAAAATGTGAACAAGAAGTTCAAATAGAAATGAAAGAACCAAGAAAAGAACACCCGAAAAAGGTTTACACACCAACTCGACTTACTAAAGTAGGAGACCCGGGCGAATTTATCATTTCTTGCTTGCTTAATGATGGTGCTATATATAATGGACTCGCAGATTTAGGAGCAAGTGCAAATATTATGCCTCTTTCCTTATACAAAAGATTAGGTATGGGTAAATTAAAACCAACCAAAATAGGTGTTCAATCATTTGACCTAACCATTAAACACCCGGTTGGAATAGCAAATAATTTACTTGTTAACGTGGGAAGTTTGACCTTTGTTGCAAACTTCATAGTTATTAATATGGAGGAAAACCTTGATATTCCTCTAATTTTAGGTCGCCCATTTTTAGCAACCACCGAAGCATTCATTGATGTAAGAGAAGGTAGAATGACACTTAGGGATGGTGATAAATCGATCACCTTTGTGAACCGAAAGTTTAGATCTCCACCAACCAAAACTGTTACACCAATAAAAACGCATAAGTGTAGGAAAGATGAAGAAACACTTAATGATGATCCGATCACAAAGAACCCCGTTGATGATACGAAATTAGATGAACCCGTTTTTAACAGTTCAACGAAGAAACTTTATAAACGGATTCACGATGCTAGGATTAAGGGAAACTTTAAGTTATGTAACCGATTAGTATCCAATTTATCACCAAAAGAAAAGGCAATGTTAGTTGAATTTGTGAAAGTTACGGAGGAAATCAACAAATGGATTGAAGCAAAAGTCAGAGATATACAAGTTGTTGATGATCCAATTAAAAATAATGTTAATCACAATTTCAACACCACATCTAACTAAGTGTGGGGAGGTTCGAATCTTTTTAGGGTAATATGTATTTCTGTTGGAGTTAGATATTCTATTTTCGTGTAGTTTTCGAAAATGGAATCCGTATGGTCTTTCCCTAGCAGACCCTAAAGAACTAGTCTTCTCTCCCCATTCTGAATTTTTATTTTTTTTAGGTATTACAAAATGAAGAATTCCTTTGATCTGAACCATCGTCTAAAGCTACATGCTATGATTACTAAACGTAATAATGACACACTTCCGAGTGAACTGGTATCATTCATAAGAGAAAAAATGGACGGAGTAAGAAAAGAACTCAGAAAAGATCATCATAAGATACATTTTGGTAAAGGAAAATCAAAATCTGCTACGAAAAGAAGAGCACGACACCTTGAAAGATGTTATAAATACGGAAAATGGTCACACGAAGGTAAATGTTCAAATAATCAAACATATTCAAATACCGAATTTGTTACTCTATGCAGAGAAGGACCATTCATATGTTTAGAAGAAAAGATATTGAAGATTCGAGGTTATGCTTATGTAGCTATGGAAAACCAAATCACATGACTCTCCTATGAGTCGGCTAAAGCAGGTCTCTGAGAATTCTTTCTCACAGGTAAGTATGTACAGTTTTTATTTTTATTTTTATTGCTTTTAACCTTTTGATAATAAACGATGAATCGTTCGCTATAAAGTATTAAATTGGTATTCCATAAAATTAGGTATGCGTAACTGAAATTATTGATATCATACAAAAATTTATTACATCACTGCGAAATTTACCGTTTATTCTTAAGGTATAAATATCTTTAATCAATCAACCCAAAATATTTCAAAAATTTGTCAGGAGTAAAACTAGGTCGTTGAACTGAAATTACTCTACCGAAAAGAGGGGCATATATTTTTGATAATATTTGATTGATTAAAGTGGGATAAAAGACCAAAAAGATTTTTAATTTTTACTATGTTTTTAAAATTAAGATATAAATATTAAATTAATATTGTAAACTTGTTAAAATAAATATATTTAAGTTTGTAAATATTTGAAAAATTAATATTTTTAATATAAGTTTGTATGTATAAAAATGATATTTATATGAATTTTTAATTTTATGCATTTTAAATTTAAGTTTGGTGTGAATTTAAAAATAAAAATTTACTTTATTTCACTAAGTTAAAAATATGATTTTTAAAATTTGTCGTGAGTTGAAAACTAGGTCGTTGAACCGAAATTGCTTTACCCAAAGAAGGGACGAGAACTTTTATTATCATTATTTTTAATCTTATTGAATTAAAGTAAGCCAAAAACATAAAAAAAAAAAAAAACCCAAAAATCTTTACGTTTAAAACCACGCTTTGAAATAACAAAATTTTAAAACTTTGTTGAGAGACGGACTAGGACAACGATCCGAAACGTCCTCACTCCTAAAAAGTAACAAATTTTTAAAATTTATTAATTATTTGTTTTAAAAAGTATAAGGTTTTTATAATAAAAAAAAAACAGTACCCGGACCCCATGCGATCGCATGGGGTTTACACCTCAATTCCAAGCGGTCGCATGGATAAAGAAAACTGGTCAGGAACTTAAGCTCATCGAGCTGTTCTCTGTCTCACTCCACACATACACAAACACACGAACATACACTCAAAAATACCCATAATTTCATCAATTTTTCACTAAAATCAACCAAATTTCTCGCTATAATCCGCTCTAATCATGAATTTGATAAGAAGTTTATCAAGAAGAGTAACAATTTCACCCCTAAACCTCTTTAAATTTGATTTTTAGTGTTCTTGAGCTATATTTTACCTAATTTGATTTTGTTAATTTCTAGTGTAATTAGAGTTAAATTGTTAGTATATTATGCATGTATAACCTAGATTGATGCTATTTAATATGATTTGAAGCCAAAAACTTCAAAATTTTTAGGAATCTAGGGTTTGTGTTCTTGAGCAATTTGGGGCTTTTTGATATAAACAGGTTATGGCCGATTTTTGTCATGAATTATTGCTAAATTAAGTAGTGTAACATGTTTAGGTAGCTAAATGATCCAAACTTTGATCCTAAACATGATTTTTGAGTATTAAAGTGGACTTTTTAGGTATAAAATTCATGAACTTGATTAAATTGATGTAAATGCCATTTGAAACTTGTTTAATTGCTAGTAATGGTTGTTTTAACATGTTATTTGAGTTGAATGCTTATGAACTTTGTAAACATTTTCATATATGCTTATTTGAAAAAGTGTAGAATTGTTAAAATTGTGAAAATGTGTATAAGTTTAATTTCGATTAAACATGTTATTGTAATTGTGTTAATTTGTTATTTTGCTAACACTGATGCATATTTGGATGCACAAATTTTGTGTTTAATGTGTTTTGCAGAGATTTACTAATACTGATGGTGCATCATTATCATCTAGACAACCTGCTCCAGAACCTGAACCGGAAATGCAATATGAACCGGAGCAACAACAGGAACACCAACAACAACATGATCAACACGTACCTTATTATGATCCGTATCAAGAATATGTTGATGCTTACATAGTATTTCCGATGCATCCGATAGTAGCACACTCGACGATTCATGAAGAACAGTTGCATCCCAATCTAAGATTTGATCGAAGCTGGAAAGATTACCCAACATATCAAAGTAACAAATTCAAACTGGTACCGAAAAATGTAGAAGTGCCAAGGGTAATTGATTGGGAGCCTTTGGAAAGGGTCCAACTTGCTAACTCAGTTAGACAGCATTTGATCCAAAGGTATGGCAGCTCTTCTTTTCACGATTGGGAACGTTTATTCACCATTCGTAAACCTGTATATAAGGAATGGTGCATTGAGCTTATGAGTACTATAGCATTAAATGCGGATGTAGATAGGTTAGATGATAGAAGTTTTCTTAGATTTATACTTGGCCGTAGGATGTATAGGATGTCCATGCTGGACATGGCCATGGCTTTACATATATATACGCCCACTGAATTTCTATTACCCGATTGTACAAATTTGATTTATCATGGTGAGAGGGTAGATAGGAATTTTGATGCTAACGCCGTCTGGAGGCGTATGTCAGATTTTAATGTTTTTGGGCAGGCAGGAGCACATACCTACTTACATATTAATAGAGCCGAGCTTCGTATAATTCATAGATTTCTGGCTAACTCGATTACACGGAGAGGTCACGACAAGGAGAAAATGACCTTACATGATTTATTTTACCTAAAGTGTATGCGAGACCCAAGAGGCTTTGTTAATATCCCTTACTGTGTTGGTTTTTATTTGTCTAAGATGGTAGAAGGAATACAGGAAGGGGGAATAATAGGAGGAGGTATTTTTGTTACTCTAATTGGAGAGTATTTGGGTGTAGATAGGGATCAAGGGGGTTCACTTTTGGAATGTAGGGAACATGTTGAGCCTTTAGGATTGAGGGTCTATCAGGGTGCTAAGGTATTAAAAAGCAGATGCAATCAGGCAATACCCTATGTTGGTAATCATCCTCAGGTAGAGAGAGGTTCAGATGAGGAAATAGAGGAAGCAGATGACATTAGGGATGTCATTAGGGAGGCTATGACTGACGTCTACCAGCGTGTAGATGAGGTAGATATGACAAACGAGGAGAGACATAGACGGTACGAGCAGTGGCAAGCCCGGAATGAGTACGAGCATTCCAGGCAACGACAGCATGATAGATGGGACTATCATCAGCGTCAGATCATGAGCCGGCTATCACCTCAGGATCACTATGTACCGACCCGACCTGCTTACTATCCTCCACACCAGCCCGAGATGAGACCACCATATACTCTCTACGACCCTAACCAGGCCTACCAGTACACCTATCACCAACCATGGAACCCGACCGATGACATGAACTGGAACCCCTATCCAGATTGATATAGTTCAGTTGGTGATTTTTATGATTTTTATCTTTTTATTATTTTTATTTATTTATGTTTAAACATATGATATTGTGATACATTAATGTATTGTTTAATATTTTTATTATTTTGTACTAATATTTCATATTTGATTTGAAAGTGGGATTTTAAGTCCCATTTCAAATTACCATGCATGTTTATATTTGTATGTATGTATATTGTCAATTGTACACAACAGGGTAAAACAGCGCATTTTCAAAGACTGACATTAAGTTCAGCAAAAGCTACTATATCTTAAAACTAAAAACGAGCGAAAAATACAAATATTACGCTAAAACAAATAAAAAGGAGTACAAAATATAAAAATATACTAAAATTTGTAAAAAGTACAATTTTTATAAAAATATTATTTTTAGATTATTTATTTTATAAAACCATTAATTTTATAATTTAATTAAACTAATTAAACTAAATATACAAAATAATAAAAACTAAATTATATAATAATAATACCCTAATTAGGGTTTAATTTAAATAATAATAATAATAATTACTCCGTAATGATTACAGAATTAGGGTTGTTTGGCGTGTCAGACACTCTCATGCGATCGCATGAGAAACTGCCTTCGGGCTCATGCGATCGCATGAGCTAGGGTTTCGGGCCAGTGACTGGGCTGCTACAGTACTGGACTCGAGTGTTTTTATTTTTTATGTATTTTTTTTCTGTTTTGCTGATTTTTATATTTATAATATATTTATATAAATTAAATAAAATTTATATTTTTATAAAATAAAGATAAAGAAACTTTTATAGAACTTAAATATTTAACAAACTCTTAAAAATATTTATATTTTTGTTTTCTTGTTATATTTTCGAATATTTAAAACGTATTTTTACAAAAGCGTATTTTTTTTTTAAAATTAGCGTTGCGCTTCCGGCGTTTAAGCAGAAATGTTCCCCGCAGCGGCGCCAAAAATACTTGATGTTATGCGAGGTGTATATGAAATAGCTTATATTTTACTAGGAAAAACTATTAAATACGATACAATTTTACACAAGATATTTATTTATTTATAGAATGGATATACCTAAACCTTGCTACAACACTTATAGGCAGTGTACCTAATCGTACAGTAGTGTAGTTTTTAGTAAGTCCGGTTCGTTCCACAGGGAAATCTTTAAACAAAGCTTAACGCTATATTAGTTTTAATTTATAAAAATACAAATATATATAAAAGTAATATTATTATTATAAAGGGGGGTTTTTACTGTTTAATGACCGGTTTGTCGATTTTTAAAACATTAGTCGCAGTTAAAACCTAATGTAAAATATTAAATAAATAAAACTTAATTTAAAGCGTAAAGTAAATAACGATAATGAAATTGCAATAAATAAAAGTACAATGAAATAAAATTGCAATAATTAAAAAGTGCAATTAAATACAATGACAATAAATAAAAATGTGATAATTAGAAGTGCAATTAAATATGAAAATAAAGGAATTATGCTTATTTAAACTTCCGTAATCATGATGTTTGACGTGTTGATTTTAGTTTATTCCCATGGGTTAATTGTCCTTTATCCAGGATTATTTAATATGCCCGTCTGGTTTTTGTCCATAACAGTCCATCAGTCATAAATATAAAGTGCGAGTGTCCTCGTCAAATTATCCTTATATTCGAAGTCAAATATTCCAACTAATTGGGGACTTAAACTGTAACAAGGTCTTAATACTTTGTTTAATAATTACACCATGATATCGACTGCGTGTAACCCAAGGTTTTAATACTTTGTTATCAATTATGCCAAGTGTCCTTGTACATAATTTCAGCCCTGTTTTAATAATTCTAGTGACTATTAATCCATTCCCGTGTCCAGTTAAATGAACGATTATTCGTACATATAAATATCCCGCTCATCGTGTCCGATCGAGTGTATATGGTTATTTATAGGGACGTCCAATTGTAAATCTTTATATTAAAATTAACAAACTATCATTTAGTTAAACAAATATAAAGCCCATTAATAGCCCATAGTCTAATTTCCACAAGTGTCGTTCTTTTGTCTAAACCCCAATTATGGTACAAAGCCCAATTACCCAATTTTAATATTTTTAGTCAAACATCACGATTACTTCAGCATTAAATAAGCATAATAATAATTTAGCTACGAGACATTAATGAAAATAACATAAACATAACTTACAGTGATTAAAAATAGCGTAGCGTTACACGGACAGAATTTCGACTTACACCCTTACAACATTCGCTAACATACCCTTATTATTAGAATTAAAAATAAAATTAAAATATAATATATATATATATATATATCGTATGATGAATGAGGAGAAAAAGATGTGTTTGATGTTCACCGAAAACGCAATTTTTATAGGCATGTGGGCTGGAAAAGTTAGCCATGCGATCGCATGGGATTTCTTCCTCTAGACCATGCGATCGCATGACCGTCGGTGACAGCTCAAAGTTCCTTGTTTTCTTATTTGTTGACGTTTTAATTAAATAAATATAATATATAAATAATTATAAGAATTATTTAAATATTATATTATATTTATGTGCATAGTTGACTTGTAATTTTTAGTCCATTGCGTCGAGCGTTGAGAGTTGACTCTGGTCCCGGTTCCGAATTTTCGAACGTCCTTGCGTATAATTTAATATTTTGTACTTTGCGTTTCGCGTCTTGTACTCTTGTAATTTTGAGACGTTTCTCATCAATAATTGGAACCTCTTTGATTGTACTTTGTACTTTTGAGCTTTTTGGTCGTTTGCGTCTTCAATTCATCGAATCTGTCTTTTGTCTTCACCTTTTATTATTTAAACGAATAACACTTGTAAATAGAACAATTGCAACTAAAAGCTTATCTTTCTTGAGGGATAATGCTATGAAATATATGTTTGTTTTTAGCATTATCAAATATTCCCACACTTGAGCGTTGCTTGTCCTCAAGCAATATAGTCTTGAAATATACTAGAATCACTTTTTTATTCTTCACACTTTGTACATCAGTGATTTCTATACGGCGGTATAAACAATGGTAGTAACGATGTGGTTTACAGTCCCACATGACTATAAAATTTAGATCCATTAGGGAAATTGGATCTTTATGAAAACATTTGATCTTTTTAAAAATTAAATCTAGCTTTTACCCTAGATAAGTTTTTCGGAATAACCCTTCACCGGTGTTTGCAAATTCTTTTTGTGGGTTTGGTGGGTTTCAGATTTGAAAATTTTAGCTCAAAACTTGTGGTTTTGTGTCACCCACTTGCTAACCTTGTATTGGGAAAGCAACACGTCCAGTATACTTGCTCCGTATATTACCTTTCGGTAAACTACCGTCCGGTTGTAAAGGAAAGCGTTGAACAAGCAACTGTTAAGGCAATGTCCCCTGACATGCTTTTAATTATGGTCTATAACGTGTCGGATGCAATTACTATCCTTGGTAGGAGCAATAGTAAAGCTCACCCTTATAATTTTTAGGTCTGGCACAAGGTCCTGTCTTTGACCATGCTATGTTACTACCGTTCTTACGGTTGACACCCGATTTGGTTCAGGTGACCTAATGAATTCCAGGTGAATTCCTAAGATTTTACATTCAATGGTAATGAACGCATTGAAAATGGGTTTTCAGAAAACAAATCGGTTTTAATTTTGATCAAATTATTTTCTCGTTCAAGCTCGAGTTTAGATATCATCGAATTCCATGAGTTTGTAACTCTCAATCTTTAAGGTCAATCTCAAGGATTGAGTAATATCAGTCTTAAAAGCTGATTTTTGATCTTTAAAGGAGATTATCCTTTCTGGGGATCTGATTCATTAGTCTTATCCAGCTAATTTGCATGGCTTCCTCCCCATTTTACAAGACAGATCCTCTCATGGTTAGGATAAGTCTGACCACTTGGCAACCCTGTTTGATGCTGAGGTCCGTGGATTTCCTGCTGATTTTAGTGATGACTTTTCTAGATTTTTCATCAACCTACAGCTGGTCTGGACGACAACTTCATGACCTAAATCAAGAAGCGCGTTTCTTTTTCGGAAGACTTTAATTCCTTTTAATGATGGAATTGATTCATCGTGTAGATCCATCTTTCTTTCAAATATATTACAGTAAATCGGGTAAAACTGATTAAAATCGTCCAAAACAAAAGTATCTTCAGTTATTTGTTACAAAAATATGTGTGATATATGTTTTAAATAACTTGGTAAATTTTTCCACACTTGGCTTTTATTTTCTTTTATTTGCCTTTTTATTGTCCTCTATTCCATTTTAAATGAATTCTAACATTTTAGTTTGTTTCTCAATATATGTCCTTTCCGAGGTAACAATAATTTCGGTGTTAACACCTAGTTTTATCGTTCATAAATATGTATAAACATGATTTTGAGTTCATTTAATTGAAAATTTTGAAAAATTTTACTAGAATTGGGTAGTCAGTATATAAGACTAGGGCTGTTCTTTATTATCAGAGAGCACTAGATTCTAATACAACTACTGCTTTACTAGTATTTCTAATAGTAACCAAGTGTATAAATCAAAAATTTTTTAAAATTCCGAAAGAATTTAACCCCTTCCCACACTTAAGATCTTGCAATGCCCTCATTTGCAAGAAATCAGTAACAATTTAAATTATTGAGGGTGATTAGCGTAGAAAAATGATTAAATTTTACCAAAGTTTTCAAACATATTGGCGTTTGTTTGCTGAATGATAAATGGTGCATATCATTTGTTCATTCCATCTTGTTGTTACATCACATTTATTTTTCATCTTGTCGTCAAAATTACTAGCTTTTGCTGAACTTAATGCCAGTCTTTGAAAATGCGCTGTTTTACCCTGTTTTGTATAATCGACAATATACATACATACAAATATAAACATGCATGGTAATTTGAAATGGGACTTAAAATCCCACTTTCAAATCTTAAATGTGAAATATTAGTACACAATAATAATAAAAATTACATAAATATATCCAATAACATAAGTTTAAACATGAATAAGTAAAAAGATAAAAACATAAAAATCATAAAAATAACCAATGGAACTAAATCAGTCTGGATAGGGGTTCCAGTTCATCTCGTCAGGTGGGTTCCATTGTTGGTTATAGGTGTTCTGATAGGCTTGGTTATAGTCATACCGGTTAAAGGGTGGTCGGATGTCGGGGTTGTGTGGCGGAAAATGAGCAGGTCGAGTAGGCACGTAATTATTTGGTACCTGAAATGATAGCTGGCTCATGATTTGGTGCTGATGAACTAACTAGCTATCGTGTTGGCGTCGCCTATAATCCTCGTATACTTGCTCAGAGTTCCACTGCTCGTATATACTATGTCTGGCCGCGCTCGTCATTGCTTCCTCATCTATACGAACGTGGACGTCAAGAATAGCATCTCGAAAGACATCCCTAATGTCTTCCGCTTCCTCCATTTCCTCGTCTGAGCCTCTCTCTACCTGAGGATGATTACCTTCATAGGGAACTGCCTGGTTGCATCTACTCTTCAATACCTTAGCACCCGCATAAACCCGCAATCCTATGGTCTCATCCTGTTCTCTACAAACCTGTAATGGACCCCCTTGGTTCCTATCAACACCTAAATACTCTCCAATGAGAGTAACAAAAATACCTCCTCCTATTATACTCCCATCCTGCATTCCTTCTACCATTTTAGATAAATAAAAACCAACACAGAAAAGGATATTAACAAAGCTTCTCGGGTCTCGAATACACTTTAGGTAAAATAAATCATGTAAGGTCATTTTCTCCTTATTGTGACCTCTCTGTGTAATCGAGTTAGCCAAAAATCTATGAATTACACGAAGCTCGGCTTTGTTAATATATAAGTAGGAGTGTTTTCCTCCTAGTGTAAAAACATTATAGTTTGACATACGCCTCCAAACGACGTTCGCGTCAAAATTCCTATCTACCCTTTCACCACGATAAATCAAACTCATACAGTCGGGTAGTAGCAATTCACTAGAAGTGTAAATCTGTAATGCCCTGGCCATGTCCATCATGGACATTATGTACATCCTACCGCCAAGGATAAATCTAAGAAAACTTCTGATAAGGCTAAAAAGGAACATATATTTCATAGCAATATCCCTCCTAAATAATAGGTTTTCATATGTAATTGTATTATATTTTCATTGTAATTGTTTAAATAAATAAGTGCGAAGACAAAAGGCGAAAACGAAGATTTGAAGACGCAAACATCCAAAAAGCTCAAATGTACAAGATACAATCCAAGTGGTTCAAATTATTGATAAGAAACGTCTAAAAATGACAAGAGTACAAGTTACAAAACGCAAAGTACAAGTTATTAAATTGTACGCAAGGACGTTCGAAAATTCAGAACCGAGACATGAACCAACTTTCAACGCTCGACGCAACGGAGCTAAAATTACAAGTTAACTATGCTCAAGAATATAATATAATATTTAAATAATTCATAATAAGAATAATAATAAATAATAAAAAGTTGTTAATTGAGCATAGTTAAGGGGTCATAAGTGAAAATTTTAAATCACCAATTGTCTATAAAATGAAATTCACGGTGTAATGAAAAGAACACCTTTCTTCATATTTCTTTCTCTCTTCTGTAATATGTAATATATATTTATATTATAATTTTAATATAAGTTAATTTTAATAATAAAGTTATGGTTTAGTTGGGTTATTGTAAGAAATGTTTTACATGTTTTAAGTCGAAATTCTGTCCGTGCAACGCTACGCGATTAATCACCACTGTAAGCTATGTTCTTCATTTTTAATTTAATGTCTCGTAACTAAGTTATTATTATGCTTATTTGAGCCGAAGTAATCGTGATGTTAGGCTAAAATATTAAGATGGGGTTATTGAACTTTGGACCATAATTAAGGTTTGGGCAAAAGACCGACACTTGTGGAAATTGGACTATTGACTATTAATAGATGGGGGGTATTGTCTAATTGAGTGACAACTCATTGGAGTCTGTCGAACCTATCTTCAAATTAATTAACCTAATAATTAATAATGATTATGGTTGTCCTATTTAGTGACGTTCATATGGAATCTGTTATAATCATTTAATTAATCAATTGGGTTGGGTAATTGATTATTCATTCTGATCAAGTGGATGAATTAATATTCATAAACTAATTAAAACAGGGGTGGATTACATACAGTGATAACTGGTGTAATTGTTGACAGAAGTGATAACTGCGTCACAGTTTAAATCCTTAATCAGTTGGAATATTTGACTTCGGGTATAAGGGTAATTTGACGAGGATACTCGCACTTTATATTTATGACCGATGGACTATTATGGACAAAAACCAGATAGACGTATCAAATAAACCAGGACAAAGGACAATTAACCCATGGTAATAAATTAAAATCAACACGTCAAACATCATGATTACGGAAGTTTAAATAAGCATAATTCTTTTATTGTATTTCTCATCGTATCTTTATTACTCGCAATTTTATTTACTGTCATTTTATTTATTGTCATTATTTTACGCACTTTAATTATCGTCATTTATCTTTGCGCTTAAAATATAGAATCGACAAACCGGTCATTAAACGGTAAAACCCCCCTTTTATAATAATATTACTACTTATATAATTATATATATTTTGTATAAATATAGTTATTAAAAATATAGTAAGTATCACCAGCTCCCTGTGGAACGAACCGGACTTATTAAAAACTACACTACTCTACGATTAGGTACACTGCCTATAGTGTTGTAGCAAAGTTTAGGTATATCCCACTCTATAAATAAATAAATAACTTGTGTAATTTGTAACGTATTTTGTATTAAAAATAATAGTATATTTCGTACCCTCACGACACAACATCAAGTTTTTGGCGCCGCTGCCGGGGAGCGCTAAAACGCTATATTTTTAATTTATATCTGTAAAAATATAGTTATAAAAAAAAGTAATTTCGGGGACACTTTTTGTGTTTTCACGGGGTATTTAAGTTTTTTTTTTTAATTTTTGATTGTTTAAAGATATATTAATTTAAATATAATAATTTAATAAATATAATAATATAATAATATTGAAATAAAATATAATAATATAATAATATTTTAGAATCAAATTTGATACGTAAAAGTTTTAAAAGTTTTAAAAAGTCGTATTTATTAAATATTTCAGGGGTATATTATGTAACTTATAATTAATAATTTCTATAATGTCGCTTTCATGTGAATAGTAAATTAATTAATTTATTTCCTTTACTATTTTGAATCGTAAAAGTTTTAAAAGTTTTAAAAAGTCGTATTTATTAAATATTTCGGGGGTATATTATGTAACTTGCAATTAATAATTTCTATCATGTCGCTTTCATGTGAATAGTAAATTAATTAATTTCTTTTCATTTACTATTCATGAATAGTAAATGAGTTAAAAAAAAAGTTTTGAAAAAAAATAATAATAATAAAAAAATTATTAATTTCTTAAAAAAAAATTTGTGTAAAAAAAATCGTTTTTTTTTTTAACAAAAATTCGTTTTAAAAAAAAATTGTAAAAAAAATCGTTTTTTTTTAAGAAATTTTTTTTTTTTTTTTTTAAAAAAGTTTAAAAAAAAAATATATAAAAAAAAATTTAAAAAAAAAAAATTTAAAATCCTTAAAAAATGAAATATAAAAAAAAATTAAAAAAAAAATTTTTTTTTTTTATTACCTTTAGATTTTTAGACTCGAGTTACAATTTTTAGTATTAAGTTTAGTTTTGCCATAGTTATTTTTATTTCTAGAATTTTTAGCTTTGCCGTAAAATCCCTTAAGTGCTTATTCCTTAGACTAAGATTTATGTGCTTTAGAATTTTGGGACGCCGTTTTTCGCGCTACTTTCTTATTTTTATTTTTCGACGCCTATTTTTCGACCTTTTATTTTTCGACCTTTTTCGACGCGCAATATTTTTCTTTCTTATTTCTCGCTATTCTAGTTTTAGGACATACATTTTTATTCTACTTCTTATCTAAATTTCTTAAAATTACAAAAATTTATTTTAAGTGGTTAAATTGATAGACATCAAAATTTTCTGGTTCGTAGTAATAGTTGGATTTGTACGTGGACCGGGTTATTGGAGCCAAACAGTCCTCAATTATATTGAGACCAAACGAATCCTGCCCCTCTGCTGCATCTTTTGGCTATTCGAAACGTGGGCAAAATCAGAAAAGTCTATTAATTGGACAACTTATATAAGTTTTTCTATTTTTATAACTAATAGGATATTCTGTGAATGCACCGAGCAAAACGTTCACCACCTTTCATACATTCACTACCTGTAACTCGATCAAGACATCTAGCCAATATTATCGCCGTTGATTTTTCTTTAGAATCATCATCTAGACGACCAAGTACTCCAACTCAAATTTCCGATAATCCAATTTTTAAACCCTAAATATAAAGGCTCTCACAACCAAGAACCCGGAGGATATTTAAGGACAATTCCAAGATCCTGAACCACTAATCATTCCTCCTGAACCACAAACCGTTAAATCAGAATCTTCTAGTGATTCATATTCAACAAATTCAATTATGGAAGTAACGGAACCTCTAAGTATGGAAGATCGAATGAGAGCAACACGCACGAGCCAAGGTCACGCCATTATTCAGCCAGATGTTAGAGCATCAGATTTTGAAATCAAAGGACAAATCCTACACATGATCACCAATCAGTGCCAATTTGGTGGTACAACAAAAGAAGATCCAAACGAACATCTTCGAACTTTTAATCGGATTTGTAATCTCTTTAAAATCCGAGAAGTTGAGGATGAAACTATTTATCTTATGTTGTTCCCATGGACTTTAAAGGGAGAAGCCAAAGATTGGTTAGAATCATTACCTGAAGGAACGATTGACACATGGGATGTTTTAGTTGAGAAATTTCTTCAAAGATTCTTTCCGGCATCTAAAGCCGTGAGACTTCAAGGAGAAATTGCCACGTTCGTGCAAAAACCAAATGAAATATTATATGAGGCGTGGACAAGATTCGGAAGGATGTTGAGAGGATGTCCTCAACACGGATTAGATACTTTTCAAATAGTGCAAATCTTCTATAAAGGCGTAAACATCGCTACACGAAAAGATATCGACACAGCAGCTGGTGGTTCTATTATGAAGAAAACCGAAATTGATGCTTACAAAATTATTGATAACACTGCTTTCCACTCACATGAGTGGCACCAAGAAAAAGATATCGTTAGATCATCTAAAGCAGCTAGAGCCGATTCTAGCCATAACTTTGATTTTGTTTCCGCAAAAATAGATGCTTTCGAGAGACGAATGGAAAAGATGACTAAAGACATTCACGCAATACGAATTAGTTGTGAGCAATGCGGTGGACCACACTTAACGAAAGATTGTAATGTTGAACAAATGATGGAACAAAGTGAGAATGTTTCCTACATGAACCAAAGGTCGGGAAATAATTATCAACCGCCAAGGCTAAACTTCAATCGAAATCAAAACATTCTTTACAATCCAAATGGAACCAACAATAACTCGTACAACCAACAAGGTACGAATAACCAACCAACTCAAAACAATACTTTCAATCAACAAAGACCTGGCTTATATAAACCACCACAACAAATCGACGAGAAGAAGTCAAATCTGGAAGAAGTGGTATTTAAGCTAGTTGAATCTCAAACACAATTTATTGAAACTCAAACCCAAACGAATGAGAGGTTTGATCAGTCATTTAGAACTCAACAAGCTTCCATTTTGAATCTAGAAAAACAAGTAGGTACTCTTGTTAGATTGATGAGTGAAAGGGAACAAGGAAAGCTACCGAGTAATAATGAAGTAAATTCTCGGAATGAAAATGTTAACATGATATCAACAAATTCTGAAAAACCAATACCAGAAGATGGGAAAGTTTTAGATGTAAGTAACAATGAAGAAGTTACAACACCACCACCACCCGAGTATGTAAAGCCAGTGGTGGCACCATACAAAACACCCATCCCGTTTTCAAGAAAAGGAGTTGAGTATGAGCAAGTGATAGGTAATAAAGTTTGTGATACCTCTGGAAAGAAGAAGAAGAAGAAGAAGAAGAATAAGAAAGTGCAAGAAATAAAAACCGTAGAAGTAAACCCGATGAAGACAGTTCCACCAAAACCTCTACCTAGGATAGGTGATCCAGGTGAATTTATTGTTCCTTGTCTACTTAGTGATTGTGTCATGTATGATGCACTAGCAGATTTAGGTGCGAGTGTAAGTATTATGCCTCTTTCATTATATAAGAGATTAGGTGTAGGTGAGTTAAGTCCAACGGATATGAGTGTTCGACTCCTTGATCAAACCATTAAGCACCCAGTTGGAATTGCTGACAACTTACCCGTTCAATTAGGTAATTTAACCTTTCTAGTCGAATTCATTGTCATTGACATAGAAGAGGACTCAAACGTTCCTCTAATTTTAGGTCGACCATTCTTAGCGTCCACCGGGGCGTTATTTGATGTAAGAAAGGGTAGAATGACACTTAGTAATGATGAGAAATCGATCACCTTTATGATTCGAAAGTCTAAATCTCCACCAACCAAAACCGTTGAACCAGCGAAAACGATTGGTAAGAACCATGTTGTTTTACCAACTCCAACGGTAGTGCTTAACAATAATAAAATGCCTAAGTGTGGGGAAAGTGAAGTAACACCTAATGATGACCTGATAACAAAGAACCCCATTGTTGATACGAAATTAAATGATCCCGTTATTAATAGTTCAATGAAGAAACTTATTAAACGGATTCGCGATGCTAGAACCAAGGGGAACTCTAAGTTATGTAACCGGTTAGTATCCAATCTATCGCCTAAAGAAAAGGCGAAACTAGTTGAAATTGTGGATATTACACAGGAATCCGACCAATGGCTTAAAAAAAAGTCATAGATATGCAAGTTGATTATGGTCCAAGAGAAATTGACGATGAAGTTATTCACAATTTCGACACCACAGCTACCTAAGTGTGGGGAGATTCAAGTGTTCTAAAAAGAAAATGCTCTCTAGAGTTAGTTGTTCTGTCCTCGTGTAGTTCCGAGAATGGAATCCGGTTGGTCTTTTCCGCTAGCAGACACTAAAGAACTAGTTTTCTCCCCCCATTCTGATTTTTTTTATTTTATTTTGTAGGTTTTATATGAAATTAATATGCTTTTTAAATTTAAGTTTTGTGTGAATTTAAAAACAAAATTTACTTTATTTCATTAAGTAAAAAAATGATTTCTAAAATTCGTCGTGAGTTGAAGATTAGGTAGTTGAACCGAAATTACTTTAACCGAGGGCGGGACGAGAAATTTTGTTATCATTATTTTTAATTTAATTGATTTAAAGTATGCCAAAAAAAATATTAGATTTTATAAATTTTTGAACGTGGGGTAATATACCCAACTTCAAAATTATGTATGTTTGTATTTTATGTTATATACAAAACAGGGTAAAACAACGCACTTTCAAAGACTGTCATTAAGTTCAGAAAAAGGTACTAATTTTGACGACAAGAAACAAAATATCAAATGTGAAATAACAACAATATGTTTGCAAACTCGGTATTTTTAATCATTTTTCTACACTAATCACCCTCATGAATTTAAATTTTTACTGATTTCTTGCAAATGAGGGCATTGCAAGATCTCAAGTGTGGGGAAGGGTTATAAATTCTTTCGGGTTTACACTTGTTTTAATTGCCAAATTTTGTGAAAATTTGAAAAAATTTCAACTAAATGAATTCAAAATCATGTTTATACATATTTATGAACGATAAAACTAGGTGTTAATGCCGAAATTATTGTTACCTCGAGGACATAAATTGAGAAACAACCCAAAACGCTTGAATTCATTTAAAATGGGATAGAAGAGAATAAAAAGGCAAAGAAAAGAATAAATAAAAGCTAAGTGTGGGGAGAATGTACCAAGTTATTCAATTAAAAACTATCTATCACATTTTTGTATAAGAATTATTGCAGGTACTTTTGCTTTGGACGATACTAATCAGTTTTACCCGGTTTACTGTAATATATTTTAAAGAAAGATGGATCTACACGATGAATCAATTCCATCATTAAAAGGAAGTAAAGTCTTCCGAAAAAGACACGCGCTTCTTGATTTAGGTCAAGAAGTTGTCGTCCAGACCAGCTGTAGGTTGACAAAAAATCTAGAAAAGTCATCTCTAAAATCAGCAGGAAATTCACGGACCTCAGCATCAAACAGGGTCGCCAAGTGGTCAGATTTATCCTAACCATGAGAAGGATTTATCTCGTACAACGGGGGGCACCGTGCAAATTAGCTTGATAAGACTAATGAATCAGATCCCCAGAAAGGATAATCTCCTTAAAGATTAAAAATCAGCTTTTAAGACTGATATTACTCTATCCTTGAGATTGACCTTAAAGATTGAGAATTCAAACTCATGGAATTCGATGATATCTAAACTCGAGCTTGAACGAGAAAATATTTTGATCAAAATACAAACCGATTTGTTTTATGAAAACCTATTTTCAATGCGTTCATTACCATTGAACGTAAAATCTTGAGAATTCATTGGAATTCATTAGGTCACTTGAACCAAATCGGGTGTCAACCGTAAGAACGGTGGTTGCATAGCATGGTCGGAGACAGGACCTTGTGTCAAACCGACAAATTATAAGGGTGAGCTTTACTATTGCTCCTACAAAGGATAGTAAAAGCATCCGACACGTTTTTGGACCATAATTAAAAGCATGTCACGGGACATTGCCTTAACAGTTTCTTGTTCATCGCTTTCCTTTACAACCGGACGGTAGTTTGCCGAAAGGTAATATACGGGACAAGTAAACTGGACGTGTTGCTTTCCTAATACAAGGTTAGCAAGTGGGTAACACAAAACCACAAGTGTTGAGCTAAAATTTTCAAATCTGAAACCCACACAACCCACAAAAATATTTTGCAAACACCGGTGAAGGGTTATTCTGGAAAACTTGTCTAGGGTAAAAGCTAGATTGAATTTTCAAAAGATCAAATGTTTTCATAAAGATCCAATTTCCTAACGGATCTAAATTTTCATAGTCATGTGAAACTGTAAACCGCCTTTCAAATGTGCACCTTGCTTTGGAAACCGAAAGTAAATCGGCTATTTGATTGCAAGTGTCGTTGACCTAAACCCGAGGCAACTGTGGATGACACACCCACCTTTAACCATGGTTCTATCGTTACTATCATTGTTTATACCACCACAAAAATATTTTACAAAGTGGATTGAACACCTGGTAACCGACATTAACTAGATGCATATAAGAATATCCCCTATCATTCCGGGATCCTCCTTCGGACATGATATAAATTTCGAAGTACTAAAGCATCCGGTACTTTGGATGGGGTTTGTTAGGCCCAATAGATCTATCTTTAGGATTCGCGTCAATTAGGGTGTCTGTTCCCTAATTCTTAGATTACCAGACTAAAAAGGGGCATATTCGATTTCGATCATTCAACCATATAATGTAGTTTCAATTACTTGTGTCTATTTCGTAAAATAGTTATAAAAATTGCGCATGTATTCTCAGCCCAAAAATATAAAGGGTAAAAAGGAAAATGAAACTCACCTAATGTATTTTGTAGTAAAAATACATACGATGATATTGAACAATGCAGGGTTTGGCCTCGGATTCACGAACCTATATCATTCGTATATTTATTAATATACATTGTTGTAATCGAACCAATATATATATATATATATATATATATATATATATATATATATATATATATATATATATTAGTTATATTCCTTTTTATATATATATATATGTTTCGTATATTCATTTTATCCATAAAACTATTAAATTTTGTTATGTTATATGTATTAGATATATTTATATACAAATATCATTTGTTTATTAGTACTAAGATAATATGCTAAGTGATAACAATAATAATAATAATACTAATATTAATAATAATATTAGTAGTATTAATAATTTCTATATGATAGTATTAATGATAGTTTTTATAATAAATCTCATAGTAATGATATTAATAGTAGTTTTTAATAAAATGAATAATTTAATAGTAATGGTGATAAAAATAATAATTTTGATAATACTACCTAATACTTAATAATAATAATAATAATTATTATAATAATCTCATTACTAGTGGTAATCTTAATAATAATATTACTTTTGTTAATTATAATAATAAAATTTCTAACTATTACTAGTGCTTGTATTAATAATAATGATAATACTAATATCTAATGTTCGTAATGCATAATCGTAATAATATTAATAACAATTAAAATTCTAATACCTAGTGATAGTAACAATAATAATAATAATAGCAATCTTCATAACAATTAATAATAATCATAGTAATAATATCATTAGTAATAATTATAATACTTGCACCCATGATGTTAATAATAGTTACTATATTACCAATAATACAATCATAATAATAATTATAGCAATAATATTGATCATAAAAATAATAACAATCATAATAATAATAATAATAATAATAATAATAATAATAATAATAATAATAATAATAATAATAATAATAATAATAATAATAATAATAATAATAATAACAATAAACAAAACACTACCTTAAGGAAAAGTGGCTTAAAAAGAAATAGCAGCCCATGCCCGGGCTCGAACCCTCGACCTCTTGAATAACCCTCTCTTCTTAACCAGTTGGGCTGTTGCCCCATATTCGAAATATAACAGAATCGTATATATATATATATATATATATATATATATATATATATATATATATATATATATATATATATATATATATATATATATATCACGTATTAATTTAACTCCATTATCTTCTTCTTCAAAAAAAATCGACCAGGAACTATGATCAATCAAAACCATAAAGTATTTGCTAGGTTTAGGTTTTAAAAATAGAATCAGATACAACATGATCGTGTGAGTTGCATTCATCAGAAGAGAGAAAAAAAATAAATAAAAAAAATAAATAAAACACAGAAACTGCTTCGTGAAGAACGACATTGAACTCAACCTTTGATTTTGCAATTCAGACACTTACAGGTTATAATTATAACATAAATTAGGTCCCAAATACGTCTTATAATCTTTCTGTAACCTTAATTTAACCTAAAACTTTCAACTGAAATCAAATTTTGCTATGAACAAAATTGTTGACTTTTAAAATAGAACTTTGACTTCTCGAATTCGAACACGATATGAAAAATTGACACTTGAGGTTTTACAAAAAGTTTAAATGATACCTTTCTAACATCTTTGCATTTATAAAAGTTAGATTGGGATTCAATTTCTGGGTTTTTGACAAAACGACCACAAATAGAGGAACACGACTGATTTCCTATTAATTTTGGTTTTAAAAATCGTATTTCAATGATTTGTATGTTGTGTCAGAGTAATTTCAAGGATTGTAACACTTATAATGAATTCACATTGTGTATAGTGATCAATTGGATCGACATGAACTGTTTTCAGGTATGTAATACATATTAAAAAATTTTAAAAGTTGTTTATAACCCCTAACTGATTTTGTTTGATACTGGAACAAAGGGAATCGTTCTGTAAGGATTGGTAAGCGTAAAAACAAATTATGATACAGTTTTTTGATATTTGTAACAACTCTTAATTTTTCTAATTCCTTTTTAGATTATAATTAATTAATTAATAATAATAATAATAATAATACTAATAATAAGTAATATTACTGATTTCCTAATATAAATATCTGTACATATAACGCATATATTTGTATGTATATCTGTATATATATATCTATTTGTTTATATATATATATATATATATATATATATATATATATATATATATATATATATATATATATTAGTATATCTCTTATATTTATTTATTTACATTGAAAGATTTTAATAAATCTTATTAATAAATATAAATATAATAATAATACTCTTAATATTATATCTAATACTAATACAAATATAATAGTAACAATAATATTATTACTAAAGATAATAATGTTCATTACAATAAAAAGTATAACAATAATATTATTAATATCAATAATACTAATAATAACATATCAATTTATATATATATATATATATATATATATATATATATATATATATATATATATATATATATATATATATATATATATATATATATCAATTTCTATATTTATATATTATCTATTGATAATAATAACATATCTAACACTGATGTTAATAATGAATATATATATATATATATATATATATATATATATATATATATATATATATATAAAATAGTTTTATTATTAGTGGTACTAATAATATTATTAGGTAACTTTACTGATAGTAATATTAATAATACTAATATAACCATTTATGCTTATCTACTTTCCTATATATATATATATATATATATATATATATATATATATATATATATATATATATATATATATATATATATATATATATATGATAATAGTGATGATACATATATTAATATTAATATTAATATTATCAATAATAATGAAAGTAATGATAATGATATTAATATAGCATTTACACTTAAAATTATAATTAAATTTAATATGTTACAATTTCAATTATATCATTTTTACCAATAATATAATATATTGAATCTTCAGTATTTATTTAATATTTTATATTTAATTTTTCTTATGTATAGAATTTATACATATATATATATATATATATATATATATATATATATATATATATATATATATATATATATATATATATATATATATATATATATATATATATATGTATATGTATATATTCATATGTGTATATATTTACATATTTATTTTTAATGAGTTAATAACATTTTATAATTTCTAAAACTTTCATTTTTAATTGTATATATATTTATATATATATATATATATATATATATATATATATATATATTTATTTATTTATTTAATTGTTTACAAACAATTGTTCGTGAATCATCGGGCGTAGTCAAAGGGTAATTGATTACATGAATATAGATTTCAAAACTTTCGAGACTCAACATTACAGATTTTGCTTATCGTGTCGGAAACATATAAAGATTAAAGTTTAAATTTGATCAGAAATTTCCGGGTCATCACAGTACCTATCCGTTAAAGAAATTTCATCCCGAAATTTGAGTGAGGTCGTCATGGCTAACAATAAATATGTTTTCCTGACGAATATTAGTTGATAAATAGAGTTTTATCACCATTGAATAATTTGGATAAAATGATTCGATTACTCGAAGCGTACAAGTGAAGCTATCACAAAAGATTGATATAAGACATTAGATATTCGTCTTTACTTTTGACGTAGTCATGGTTGAATTCCGAAATTCAAGGAATTTAAAGAAAATCTTCGAAATTTAAAAGATTTGATTCTTCAACGAAAAAGGAAATGAAGATCTCTATAAATAAAGACGGTGATCTGTCTCGATCACTCTGTCTGATATTTTCATTATAAATTAAGCTCTTCCGTTCCATTATTCTCACCATTCCTATGCTTTCTTAGTTCATACATTCAAAAGATTGTGAAAAATACTTAATCTCGTTCTAATCCTTGTCCTTATCTTTACTATCACAACAATCATTCTCCTTTTCCAACTTCCACCGGAGGAATCTGTTTTCTTCTACTTCGCCCTTGGAGTTATAGTGTTTTTAATTCTCCCGTGTCTTTATGTTGCGATAAACATTGATATACACGGTTTGTAATTTCCGTATTGTTATCAGCTTTATATTCTCCCTAACATTTTAGAGTTTTATATTTTTGTTTTCTCTTCTTAACTTTAAGTCAAGCGAATAATGGTCCAGAATTCATAGATATAGAGTTTCGAATAATTATAATGCTCTAAGCAGGAAGGAACGTGATAGCACGATTTGATTTCCAAATTTATCAACATCACGGAAGATAGAACCATCAAGAATACCTTTTCTTGATATGTTCAGAAGTTAAGCAGAATGTAAGAGTTATGTAACATGACACATGATGGTGGTATAATCTACTGTGAACCATCATCACGTTTCATTAGAAACACAGCATGACTTACTGTATATAATCACGTTGATCAAGTGTCATTATATTATACTAACTCATGCTTCAGTTCCCAACACTACTTCAAAATCATTCATAATTCAAACTCGAATTTCAAAGAAATTTAGAAACTAAGGTAGTTTCCTTTATGATGTAATATGGATAGCACGAAGAGATAAATAATTTCGGACGAGAATATTTATGAAAATATCTTCAGAAATATCGAAGATATTTATGATGATATTTTGGAATCTCTAAGTTCGATGGTTGATGAAGAAATATTTTTCGCAAGATTTTAACATGACTTCAGAGCAGGATATTCTCTAAAGATTTCATCGAATCCAGAACTACCTGGATTCTTTGAATATAGGATATGGTCCTTGTATTTGTCCTTGGTCTCCTTCGTGGTTAGCTCAATCCATTTTCCAGTTCCAATTTTTCTGAGCTTTTCCAACATAATATTCTTTATCATCACTTCCGATGATTAAGGTCGTTTACGGTTGTCTACGGTTTCTGCTGCTTCATTCAGCTTTTTCAACATTCAGAGTATTGATTTCTAGACTGAGTGCTTTTCAGAATTTCAGAATGAAAGATCATAATCCTAAGAGATAAATGTTATACATATAACGGTTGATGTAGATATGCTGTGAATTTTCAAAGTACTGATTGCTGATTCCCGATAATTGGTATGGCAATTATTGTTACAAGATGTAGATGAGTACATGATTGAGTTTCAACGAACAATAATGATTTTTTCGGAAAGTCAAAGATCAATGAAGTTGCTGGTAAGTTTACCGCTAATGTGGTGGAATATAAATGGTTCTCCAGTAACGATGACGAAAGGTATACTTATATATCAAAGTTATAGTAGAGTTTACTCGAATGAAAAGTCAAAATTGATTTGTTGAAGCTGTGACAAATTTAGCTATCTCGAACTGGAGTTGCAAGGTTATTTTCGTTAATAATAACGCCAAAGAAGCTAGCACAGATACGTGTTAAACGTTTACTCAGGTTTCGAGTATTTTCAGGTGCATGACTATATGCATCAATCTTTTCTTTAGTAGATGAAGTGTGGTTGGTTCATCCTCTCAATTGAGGTGTTTTCAAGAATTATGAAAGGTTTGAACGCAGATTAGAATTGTCAAGATACAAATGGTGTTTAAAATGAAATCAAGTGGCAAATTTGAAGAAATGTTTAGTTTCATATGTTATAATCAATATTTTTATTCATTTTAATTGTCCAATGTCATTAGTCCACAGTCGATAATTCACAGTTAACAGTCCAATGATTCATATATAATTTAATTTATAATATTCGAATTAATTAATACGTATCGTGACCCGTGTATATGTCTCAGACTCGATCACAACTCAAAGTATATATATTATTATAGAATCAACCTCAATCCTGTATAGAGAACTCGATCATTACTGCATATTGAGTGTCTATGGTTATTCCAAATAATATATATATGCGTCAATATGATATGTCAAAACCTTGTATACGTGTCCCGATATTTAAAGTGCGTAAAATAAATACAAAATTTAAATGACAATAAATAAAATGCGTAAAGTAAATAACAGAAATTAAATGACGGTAAATAAAATTGCGAGAATTAAAATTGCGATAAAATAAATTGCGATAATTAAATTGCGATAAATAAATTGCGATAATTAAAATATAATACGGAATTAACAGTTAGCTATGAACAGTTAGCTAGGAGTAGTTAGCGTGAATTCTTAACAAAATTTCTCATAGTTAATTTGTCTGTTTCTAACAAATTTTATTTTGTCAAATGTTTTCTTCATTATGCCACTTGTTGGATTCTGATAGGTCAAAATCCAAATATGAAATTGAATGAAAATGATTATTCTGGGGTGAACGGATACGTATACCGGTGGTTGTAAGTAGGATAGTAAATGATTGTTGAATCAGATTCGAAGAATGTATAATGTAACTTATTAATGTGAAATCTAAATATTCCTCGGGTATTACCTACCCGTTAAAATATTTTCACCATTAACAGTTTGTATGAAGAATTTCTAATTACAATCCTTATGAAAATATATAAAAATATATATTTTCTTCAGATGTAATCATGGATTTAATGAGTCAATATGATATTAATCTCATTTGATTTACCGTTAGAACAAGAATATATAATCTCTAAAAAATTAGAGATTACATAATCGCCATGTCGAATGAAGATAAATGAGGTAGAACGATACGTAGAACGAAGATCATACTCGAAGTACAGATGGTGATATTGAGGCATGGGTTATTGATTGTACTGATGTTGTTATTGATGGTACTGTTGGTGCCGGTGATGTTGCTAAAGCTGGTAAATTTTGCACCATATTCTCCAAATATATTTTTCGAGCGCGAAGTTTGTTGACTTCTTCTATTATTCCGGGCTGATTGTCGGTTGGAACGAGCGAATGAATAAAGTTTAGAATTGTGGATAGAATATAATTATGTTGAACTACTCTAGAAATGAGGCTGAAAATGGTGTTTCGGATAGATTCGCCGGTAGGTGCTTCAGGTTCTTCGCCAAGAGGGCAATTTGGTTGGTGGAAAGGATCGCCTTCTTCGCGTCTCCTTTGATTAAGTTGACTACAAACCTATCAGATGAATTGGGGATGGCTGATTCATTCTGGTGACGCTGCTTTCGGATCTTAGGTGAACATCCATGTTGGAATAGCGGTCGGAACGACTATCGGAATAGCTTATCGGAATTCGAATGACTCGAACTGGTTGAGGGATTCATCTCGTACGATCAGATGAAGGATTTTCGATAAGAAATAGATTATATGATGTAGATTAGTACCCTGCAATACATAATTTACATATGCATATATAATACTAAAATCCCATAAGTTACGGAGGAATCTACGGAATCTGTCAGGCAAAGGTAACAATAACAGATATGCTAAGATATGAATCTTGTCTATACACTATTCATGTAATCATTGCAATATGATATGTCTAGACTAAGAATAATGAGTAGGTAATTTTCTAAGGATGATAAGCAGATGATTTCAGACAAAAATGATAAGCAAAACTTTTGACATGCAGACAAGGTCGAAGTCCAGACTCACTAATGCATCCTAACGACTATCAGTTAGACATACTAATGCAAGACCTGGTTCGCTAAGACCACCGCTCTGATACCAACTGTAGAGACCCGTCCTAATCCATCCGGATGAAGTCCATATCGATTATAAATGATTCACAATAGTTGATTACATCGCGAGGTACTTGACCTATATATGATATATTATACAAACATTGCATTCGTTTTTGAAAAGACAATCTTTCATTACATCGGAAGTTGACGACATGCATATCATTTCATAATAAATCTAACTAAAATTGACTTAATAATAATCTTGATGAACGCAATGACTCGAATGCAACGTCTATTGAAATATGTCATGAATGACTCCAAGTAATATCTCTAAGATGAGCAAATGCACAGCGGAAGATTTCTTTCGTACCTGAGAATAAACATGCTTTCAAGTGTCAACCAAAAAGGTTGGTGAGTTCATTAGTTTATCATAAATAA